>NW_010323538.1:0-20343 GCF_000700745.2 Antrostomus carolinensis | reverse complement strand
TTTATATATATATTATATATATTATATATTGTAGCTTCCCTAGCACATCATTTCATTCACATACCTGGAATATGCTACATGGACTGGATGGCAGGACTTTATGCTAGAATTTCTCTGCTTCAAAAAATGTAACGTTTTTATACACTTGTCTGTTGAAATTTGCTTGAAAGTATTTTGTAATGTAACATCTAATTTTTCTGTTGACAGTGATCTGCTTGTGGTCACATAAAGTACCTCCTAGCTTAGATCTGACAATGAACACTGAGGATTTGTTTACAAATGGTTTAGAAAAGAAGATTTACTTTGCTTTAAGGGCAGCTAGGAAGCCTTATTTGATTGGATTACAGAAAGTGAGAGCACTAAATAAAACCTGATCCCCAATATTTAATGTATCAGTGTCATGAAAGAAGAAAAGATTAACTGTCACATCAAGATGCGGCAAGTCTACTGTGTTGGCTATTTAACTGGTAGAATTAAAGGAGGAGCAAAGAGAACCCATCTGCCCACCCTTTGCCCTTCAGAAAACCCAGAAATGGAAGCTTTGAATTTTGACAGGTGAAAGGTTTTCTGATTATTTGCCAGCTCTTTCTCATCTTGTTGATTTGAGTGGTCCTGCCAAGTTTCATGAAAACAGTGTCTTTAAACTGTCTCCAGGCACTCTGCTATATCATTGTAGCTCCATTATTTCCACAAAGCTATGTAATTTTGCATCATCAGAGCTCTGGTCCTCTTTATTTATGCTCACCATTAAACCAGGAAATCCTTATCTAACGTATCTAGTTGCGTAGCACTCATGACATTATTAGGAGCAGGTGAAGCATCTCCAGCCTACTCTCATCCCCCAAATTGAATCTGAGTTTTCTGATTTGTACTTTGTACAGACTGTAATGCTAATGCTCTTTTTCTAACTTGATTTGAGCCTCTATCAGAGCCCTGAATCAGTTGTGGAGTCCCTGTAGCAATGAATAAGGTAAATTATGTACATGCACTAAAAATAACAAGGTAATACACTATGACCTGACACAGATTCTTTCTGCATTTTTATGAACCAAAATGTAACAGTAGTGAATAACATCCTGTTATGGAACTCTTAGAAGTTATATAAAACCTGTGTTGTTGGCATGTCACAGTAAGAACCAGGATCACGACAGCCTATTTGATAGCACAGCAGATACGGCAGAAACAGCAGACAAGTTCAACATTCTGCCTCAGAGCCTGCTGTCGTTTTCCTGAGATAACCTAACATCTGTGGCTTGAAAAACCCCAACGTTGCAATCTGCTTTTGGCTCACATCAGTAAGTCCTGGTAATGAATAAATAGTTGTTATTTTGATTAAATATCAGGCACTTGCAGAAATGTAGGAGTATGGTCATCCTTACTTTATAACAATATTTTTCTTTATAACAATATTTTTCACTGTATCAACAGACTCCATACAAAAGAACTGCTAAAGGCACTTTGGTTGTAGGCTCAGTGTTGCCACTTCAGCTTTCTGGCTTTTGAGCTAAGATTTAATCACAAAGCACTAGTTGAACTTTACAGCTACGTACTTAAAAGATGATCAGGCAACTTTAAATCAGTTCAGCCCATGGGCCCAGAAGAGAGAAAAGTCAGCTCCAGAGTGCACACAGATGCACTGAAGCTTTTTCATCTGCATGTGGGCAAACTTTTATGCTGAAGTTATATTAAATTGTTAAAGGCAAACAAAGCTACTTTGTTAGGTAGTCTTTTAGGTAGTCTTAAAGTTTATTTTTATGTGATGATGACATTTGCATTGGGAGTGAGGTACAGCAGTAGAAAGCCCACAAGGGCAGCATCAATGGAACAGATATTGAAAAGAACAAAAAAGCCCCCTTCTTTTTAAATCCTCCATACTTGTAAAGGTGAGACCTATTGCTGTGATAAATGAAAGGGTTGTGAGCAAATACACTAGAGGATGCTGGAATAGCATAGGCATATGAAATACAATTCTGACTTCCTAAAGTTTTTTTTAAAACAGCGCAACCTGCCCAGCCTGGTCTGGTTTTGCCCAGAGCTTACCTGGGGAAAGGCTGCCTAGCATGCTGCTCTGAGCGGCTCTGTGGGTCTTGCTGTCTGCCATGGTATTTCCATAATCACCAGTGTATTAATAACTATATATCTCACTGCCTTCCCTACCCTGGGGCCTGCAACCCTAGTTCCCCCCACTTCCCATCTTTTCCCACCCCTTCCCACTGCCCTGGGAGATGGAGCAGGCTCTTCTCTCTCTCCAGCACATATAGCCTGTTCACAGCTAAGTGCATTGGTTGGGACCCCCAACCAATGTGGGTCTCACCTTAAGGGGGGTGTCTGTGGGCTGTGGGGAGTGTGTGTTGGCTCCTCTGCACACACAGGTGCACTTCTGGAGAGAGGGGTGAGGAAAACCAGGGAGCAGCAATGGAGGATTACCTGCATCTACAGGGCTGCTGTCAAAGGATCTAGAAAGCTTGTTTTAGAAAACAATCTGATTGTGTGTAGGAGTAATTTCAGTGGCCTGCACTTCTTAGCTCTTACTGTGTGTATTGCGGCATGTGTCAGTGAGCAGAACTTAATAATGCTTCACCCGTATGAACCTCAGTGATTGCATGCAGCTTCAGCAGAATAACAAAATTAATTCTCTGATGACTTCACAGTAGTTTTGGGGGATAATAAACTGACCTTTTGCATTTATTTTGCACATAGAAAACACTACTAATTCATTAAGATAGGGATCTGCAGATTAACATTTTAAGTGTTATTGCAAACAACAAATGTTGTTATTTATTAAGATTTAAAATGCTACCTACTTGAACCTGTTAGTGCACAAAATTTAAAACACAAGTATAAAAAAAATCATACACAATTCAAATATTACAGACTTCTAAAATTTACATGCTATGAATAGCTACTACAAATAATATCAGTGAAGAATATAGATGATGTAAACTGTTATTGGTTTCTATTCTGATGATAAATCATTCATTAATCACTGTTAGTCTATTGCCTCATTTAAAAATCAGTTATATAGATGAAACATGCTCACTTTTAGGTCATTCTTTTAATGAATAATTTCACTGGTATGTCACCATGCAATGTCACAATATGGTAATCAATAAAAATAATAAAACGCTAGCTTATTTAGTAGCTAAACATAACAAATAGCATACTGAGTAGATCAAAACTTCATTTCCACCAAGACTACAGCAGAGCCTTGTCCTAGGATTCAGTATTGTTTCTCATTTTCACTATTAAAGAATTGTTATAGCTTGAGAGAGTAGTTCCTATGGATGTGAGTTACATCACTTGTTATAACCAACTGCACATGTTTGTCATTGCCTGCTCTGGGATATTTTGGTCCTCAGAGGGGGATTATGGCCAATGCTTGTACTATTATCTCAATTGCTTGAATTCTCTGTCACACTTTTCGTATTAGAAAAAGGTCTAAGTACACAAAAACATAGTCCTTCTGTAACTTAGATGAAGAAACTAGTCAGCAGTTTTGCTGATAGCAAATTTCATTTAGCTAGTTTTACTATAAGCGACATACTCTGTGTGCATTTTGCATTCGAATTGTTCTTTATTAAGATCATTCCCTAATAATAGGAAAATGCATTTATAAAGCCTGTAAGTGGTTTCTATAATAAGATTTTTAATGAGTTGGAATATTAAATTAAGTTTTGTAGAAATGCTTGAGGTGGTGTTATAACTAACTTACAAACTGTGCACCATTAACTTTATCATAAAGAGTAGTTTTAGCTCCTCTTCGTGCAACAATATACAGCTCTGAAGTAGGAACTATCAGCTACTTTGCACTGCAAATTGTGTTTTGTTGACTATTTAGTGGTAATGTCTGCGGTTGATATCTGAGCCCTGCCGCAAGAGTCATCCAGCTGTTCAGTCAACCCAGGCTGGTATTGGACTGCATTTTCCTTTCAGGCCCCATGCTCGTTGCTGCGTAACACAAATGAGAGCAGCACAGCAGCACCACAGCCTGGGCTGCTGGAGCCTGGCTGAGATCACTTCTCTGCCCAGTGCAAGCTCAGAGATTCACCTTCTCCCTCTGCTTGTAGCTGAGATTCCTTATAATTAAGAAACAGTGCAAATGTCCCCATGTTTGCTGTCTGAATGACCAGTGCACAGCAGATGAAGCAAGTCTCAACCTTACGCAGGTTGTGTGTAAATCAAAATGATTGATGTGATTCCATAGCAAGCAGCAAGTCTGAGTTTTACAGAAGTATTTTATTCTGTAGTTAATATTGAAGTGTCTGACATTAGATGTATAACTTAGATTATCCTTTCATTGCCAGCTACTGGTGGTATAGGAAACTTATGCTCCTAACTTCTAAAAAGCAGGGAAAACCCTGCCTCAGGGTCTTCCAGAACCACTAATCTTGCTTGTGAGTTGCTGCCCTCTTTGCTTCTGGCAAAAATGCCATGTATTACTGCATGATGATTGCATGCCTAGTCGTGTAACTAGGACTACAAGTATATCCTCTCATATGACCATATGTCTTTCCCATAATGGGGAATATTTCCCATTACCTGGTGGATGAGGGAATGGGGTGTGCTCCACTGTTTGGATAAGAGGCCAACGGTAGATGAGGGGTGGAACAATCTGCATCGCACCTAATTTGGATGCCAAAAGTTGTCTAAAACAGACAATGTGAGTACCTTTCTTAGAGGTCTTCTAACTCATTTGTAAACCTATAGACACTTTGTTTGTTATTCACATTTTGCTTCACTTCATGTACTCTTCATTTGCCTTCTCTCTTCGTATTCTTCTGCCTGAGGTTTGTCATACCTCAAAGTGGCAGGCCACTGAAAATACTTCCAGTGAGTTGGAAGTACCACATATATTTTGTCTTGATTTTGATTTTGACTCTAAGAAGCTTGAGATGGTATGAGAAACGGTCCTTTCCTCCAAATCCTTGTGCTGTGACCGTGGGCCAGTCACAAGAGCTTACCCTGTCTCAACTCCCTCAGCTACTAAATGGTATGTACCTCTGTCAAGTGCTAGAACACCATTATAAATAAAAACAAAGCTATTACATAGATTTAGCACTCAGCATTAGTTGAAGTTTCTAACCCCAGGGAAGTGAGGAGCTGCTGGCTATGCAAGCTTGGAAGTATAATGCTATGTGTCACTCTGGCAAGATGGACATCCTTACCAAAGAAAACAATAGCTAGAAAAGATGCTTCATGCCATAGGGATGGCAACAGCTTTCTCACTCCAAACAAACAAAAAAACCCAACAAACTTTTTTTATTGATAACATTTGGTTAAGGTATATTGTTATGACCACTTGCTTTTAATTAAAAGACGCTAAGTGCTGCCAGTGAACTCGCAGTGCTGAGGAACACAGAGCTGCTGCTGAATATGCAGCAAAGCTAACTGCAGCTATGGAGGCACCTACCATTGCAGCAAATGGGCTGCAACATCAGATGTTAATATATAAGGGCAGTGCTCTTAAATTGTGGTGTAGCTCAGCCGTACTGCCTCTCTTCATGAGATAAATGGGGGTTCTGCTGTGCTTGCCACACTCCAGTGCAGAGCACTGGAGGGCATTCAGCATGTTGAGAAAGGTCAAAAAAAGACTACATCAGCTTCTGAACCTAAAAACTCTGAACTCTTTGCTTTCTATTAGGACAAACAAAGAAAAACTGTGTTTTGATGTGTGACATCCCAAAGAATTGCTTGAGGCAGATGAGAAAGTTACTGCTACTTAAAGGAAGGAACAGTTGCCTGCAAGCTAGATCTCTCAAAGCAAGTACCACAGCATAGCTCCAGCAAGCTGCCGATTCAAACAGAAACTATGTCCTCAGTGAACTGGCTGGAGGTTCAGTAATGAAGTGCTCATCTCAACGGTCATTAAAGTTTTGCCATCCTTTAATTTGGTTAAATGGAAAAAAGCTCACCGTTTATTTTCAGGTATTATAGAATAAGCAATGTTTAAAGAAATACAGTATGGCCTGAAATACGTTACCAGTAAATCACACTTTCTGCATTTTAAAAGCTTGTAATATGCATTGTTCCAGCTTGTTGAGAAACGTGAGAATCTCTCTTGGCAAAACATTGAAACAAACCTAAAACAAAGACAGCTGGATAGGCAAAACCTCTGCTGCAGAGCAGGGGCAACAGCAGCAGGGAAGGCAGCGTCTCCCAGACCCGGGCTGGTCACGCACCAGCTGCAGGGAGGTTCTCTGCTGTTTGAGGAGTGTTCGCATACTAATTAAGCAGCTTGTCTACTCCTAACTGGGGAACCTCTCTTCTCAGAGCTTTGGACTGAGCGTCACCATAGCTGGGCTCCAGTCTCCCCTGTGTTACCGCTTGCTGGATGAGTCACTTCAACTCTCCAAGCCTGACTGGTTCTTTCCTGTGCCAAGGGCTTTGGAAGGATCTTTCCTCAACCGTGAGCCTGAACTGTGCCCAGTACTGTCACAGCAGCTTCAGCTGCTTTTTCTAATGCAATGATGGGTAATATACACTCTTAACCTATGCTTATTTGTAAGGATTTAAATTTTTTGCAAGTCACTAACTGCCCTGTTTGACTTTGAAAAAATATTTTTCTTGTCTTTCTTCCTCACATAAAAATGGTATTCTAGACCCTGGCTTACAGTATCCTGGCTATTATGTTATCAGCACTCATGAGTTTAAAAATACTTAAGGAAAAAAGGCAAAATAAGTGTTTATCTATTTGCCTATGTCCTCATCCATGCACGCTCATTCTGATAATTGATACAGTATACAAGCTTTTTTTTTCTTTTTATATTACATTAAATGAAGGGTGCTCAGAGAAAAAGAAAGACCTGTGCTGGTCTGGGAGGAACGTGATGCACCACAAACCAGGGACTGACCCTCTTAATGTCATGCTGCTATTGATGATATACTTAAGTATTGCTTCTTTCTTTATAAGGACATAGGCTGAGGCAAGGCAGTAATGTGAAAGACTGCCACGGAGTGTGACTCAGGGGATAAGTATGTAACTAAAAGCTTGCTGCATCGCAGCTATGGTCAGCATTACACTCGCCAGGAATTTCTTCTGGCAGCTCTAGCAGGTTGTAAAAGAAAAACATTGTGTGGAAAAATTCTGTTCCCCAGCTTTCCCTCTCATCTGATCAGAAATCCCATTGCATAAATGTAACAGTTTTACAGAGGGGCTTCTGTAGTCACTTTCATTCTTGGTCTTTTCAGGAGTGCTGTTTTCTAGTTTTTGTTAAAATTTTAATGAAGGGTGAATTAATACAGTGTATAATGTTTCTCAGTTACAAGTCATGTAGCAATTTCTGCTAGTCCAGTTACATGTACATTAAGTAAAAACCTGGACATAAGAGCAGCTCTCACTGTCTTCAAACTACGTTTACTCTTGTGACATTTAATAAAGGTCCTATGTATCTGGAATTAAGAACAACTTAAATTCTGCAGCCAGATCTGTGGAGTCAGTGCTGCTTTGCTGGAAATTCTGTACTACTTTCAGCTTAATTAAAGTCTGCATGTTTTTATTAATAAGATATGACAACTGCAAATGTAAAGAATAAACCAGAACATCGTTCTTTTCCAGCACTCTTCTCTCTCCTTTCTGCATGTTTTGCTGTCTGCATGGCTCATGCAGATCATCCAAAGGTAGTTCTTGCATTACCATCACCTGAACTGTGCAGCTCGCCTTTCAATACCTAGGGAAATGGAGAGTAGGCACTGCAAAAGGCTTCCAATAACCTGGATTTATGGATCATTACAGCTACCAAGATGGAATGGTGTGATTTTAGCCGCTAACCTTGAAATCTTAACGGAAGCCATGTTGAAGTGAAGTATTTATTTACAAAATCCAAAATAGACCAAGTTGCAATGGCAAATATAGAAAGAGAAGTACACTTATCTGAAAATCAAATTTAATAGCTTGTCCTTGTAAGCCTATAACAGAGATTGAAGCTTGTGGCTTATTATTGACTATGCATGATAGTAGTCAACCATTTTAGGATGATAATAGATTTGGGGTGTTTGACTTCATGGCCTAACTTTTATTACAGATGCTCTGATAGTCTCTAAAACAGTTAGAAATCTTGATATTTGTATCACTAAGCTGATGTTTCAGCTTCAGTTTAGTAAGGCAGCTCACACACCTCAGACAGCTAATATGTCAGGCTGTCTGTACCTCCAGGAGTGAAATGGTTTTAAAATTATCTTTCTGACTAGAACAGTGAGCACATAGAGTGTAATAACACCACAGAGAAAGGAGCTTATAACCAATCAGAATCCAGGCATTCTTGAATATTTGGGAATTCAAAATACAATTCATGTAAGTCCAATACAATTTGTATTTTAATTTTTTTCTTTATGGAGTATTTTATTGTTGCAGATATGAAATTCAAAGGTATGACTGTCCTGTTACCAAAGACTCCCACTGTATTACAGTTTTGAAGGTACCATTGTGGTTACAATGAGAGACCCAGGACTGAACTTGAAGCCTCTTTTTCTTCCTCTGCTACCACGCTGCTGCTCTGTGTCTTGAAATGAATCTATTTGTCCAACAATAAAAACATATAATAATAATAATTATTATTATCTGTCTTACAGAGGATTTGTGAGACTTAATTTATACTGGTACAGCATTTGTGATCTTTGGATGAAAGGTGCTTATGACACCTAAGTTCAATCTGTTATTAAATCTTCAAATCTTGTTGCAAACCTCCCCAGAATAGTGCTCCATCCAAGCCTTCACTGTGCGTGCCTGAGCACCTTAACTTTAGCTAATACTCAGACGAGTTTGCTTCAGGAAGAGTAAGCCCTAGCATGTGAATGCTATTAACTTGTTAATTCTGGAGAACCCCAGCCTGCTTTGTATTACTTTTGTCCTTACAAGAAAAATAGAGCAAAACCAACTGGAAGTGAAGAAGGCAGAAGAGTGTGAAAGTTGTTGGCTTTGTATTTTTGCTACTCTCAACCTGCACTATTAATGCATTGTTCAACTGAGTATGGATTTAACAGGGCACTGCATAGAGTGTCACATCTAATTCCAAAAGTGACAGACTGAGGAAGTACACTGCAAGTAAGGAGCAGGCTGAGAAGCAGTTGTACCTTGGATACTATCATGACAGCCTGGTGGTTTATTCTACTGTCTACCAAGTAATAAAAACATGTGGTGTCTGAATAAGAATATGTTGTATACCAAAACTTTTCCTTTTCAACTGACACTGTATGCCTGCTCTTCTCTGCTGCTGAGAACATGCCTTTAGCACTGTTAGACAATCAAAAACCAGAGTTTTTAAGGTTTAGGTCTGGTAGTCCCTAAGCTTTAAGTCTGGGGTGATCTCAGCTACATTTAGAAACATAAATACAACTAAGAATAAAAATCAGTGCAGAGCAATTTGTGTCTGAACGAAAATAACAATACAGAGCTGAAAAAGGAGTCTAGAGATATGTAAACAGAGTCTCTACAGCTTTTAGGACCATGTTTGTACAGAGCCATATTTTGTTTAGCAGTGCATGTCTTTAATCGGAGGGAGCTGCATTGCCTCAGGTTGGGTTGGAGCTGTGAGGTATTTTGTGCCTCCGAATACCCTGTTTCTCCTGACAAGCACTTGTATGTGTCAGTGCCCTTGATCCCTTCTCTCTCACACCAGTTCCTGTGCCCTGAGGCCAAGGCTTAACTCTGCCTGCCCTTGTGCAGAAAGCAGGAGGGATAGAACTACTCTGGCACTCCAATCTCTGCAAACCTGCACCAGGACTGCAGCAATACAGTATTTTCATTACTTATCACAGAATGGTGACTTCTACTTTATGTGATCTGTGACTGTAATGGTTGTAAATTATCAGTTTTGTCCTTTTAAAATCATATTTTACATCTGTTAAGTTGCCATATTAGATAGCAAGCACAATATTGGACTGATACCTGAACTGAAAAATAAGTAAAGAACTATAGACATGTAAATTTGACATAAAGACAAGTGCTACAGTCCAAGTCTTGAAGCGTCAACATATCAGTGGACTGCATCTCATACTGCTGATGGTATTTGTTAAAGGTTGCTGCTGTTTGTAGGGGGGGTTGAGATGATAGGTGATGTATATTCTCCAAATGCAGATATCTTTGTTGGGTTCAGATACTGCAAAAGGTTAATGAGCTATTATGTCACACATGGCCAGAAATTCTCTGAAGTTTTCAAGCAGACGGTTAGTAATGCAGTGTGACAAGCTGCTCTTGTTCTCCAGCTACATCAGCACTCCTAAAGGACAGCAGACTACACAGAAGATTACTCTCAGAATTGTAAAGTGCATTAGTTTTGGGGATGGCAAACTGAAGTTTTTAAAAAATTAATATCCATTCTGGAAACATAATGAATTTAAGAACAGGATAATTTCCAACTTCCATCTGTAATCTGTTGCTCTTCTATCCAGCACCCATTTTCAGATTTCCAGAGTGAGTTGATGTGCCTGTTACCATGTAACATTTCTGAAAATATTTATGCTACATAAGAAAAAAACCTGTATCTGCTTTGTATGGTCAATAGAGCATATTACAATTTTCTAATGGAAAATACTATTTAGTCTAGAGAGGAACAATTGCAGCCTCAGAAACATTTGGATGTTTCTATTATTTCCAAATTACAAAGACCAAGAGAGTTAGGTCTGACAAGGAAGATTACTGAGGTGCCCCTGACCTGTTCCTGCTTCACCATAAGTGAGATTTTTGTTTGCTGTAGCAGGTCAGCTTTAAATTACAGCTAACATAGCATGAAATTCCTGCAGAGCATGAGAAATAGAAAGAAAAAAACCAAACCCAAGCATTAGTTTATGGATTGCTTTCCGGTGCTTTTTTAGACTTGTAGCCTAAAGCACAGCAGAAGTCACTAGTTCTACTTGCTGATAGTGAAGTCTTGTCTTAAGATTACTCAGGCATTCATGCTCATGACACCACAGCTCCACGCTCACCAGACCAGCCGTGCCATACTGCAGTTCCAGGGGTACCTACCCCTCCTAAAATCTTGTTTGGAGGGTGGGAGTAAATTTACCAGTTCAAGCTTGATCTGGGGCCTGGGAAGGGGCTTTGGTATTTTCCCATGGATTGATGGAAGGCACTGGGTACAATGCTGGGAGAGTTTTAGATGCAGAAAAGCTTGATAGTGGCTGCAGGAAAGGAGCCAGACTACGGCAGCGCTTGGGGCTGTCTGGGGGCTGCGTGTTGGCTGCAGGAGGTGGGAGAATGCTGCTGGCGCCCGCAGCACAGGCTGCTTTCCGCTTCGGTGCCCACGAAGGCAGGGCACTGCACCTACGTTGGCTTCATGGGTGGTGGAGGAAGCCTGCAGCCTAGTTCAGGAGTTTTGGTGTTTTGAGGGGCAGTGCTACAGAAAGATTTTTGTGTGCAGCTATTTTGGACAGATTGTCTTCAAATGGTCTCACAAGGTATTTGTAGCTTAAATTCTCTAAGGGTTGTCAGCTGCATTGACTGTATTTATTCAGTGACTGAAAAGACTGTAATAGCAACTAAACACTGTAATTGCACTGTAATTGGTCCTCGTAATCTGGATTTTTTTCCTGATATTAGTAAAATAATTATTCACGTCTACTTTTAGCATGCCTGCAACTTCTACGTTTTGTAGTTGTCTGTTTTCCTAAAACTCAAAGCCAGACCCCGATTAAAAGCTATTATTAAAGAACTCTGTCGTATAGAGTATGCCATTTGGGTCAAATGTGCCTCCTAGGTATACATCTTGAATTTGCCATTACTGCACACTACAGGAATCACAGTTCCATAAAAGCGATATGCTAAAAAGTATTTCAGCTGAGTAGATCCGAAAGAATAATTTTATCTAGAATATTTAATACAGAAAGATGTTCAAGTGATCCCAGTTAAACTGCTGCTAGACAAACAGACAAGTGGGAAGAGTATGTACAGTAAAGCAATTAAAAACCAGAATGCCACAATGCATCACCTGTAATAAGGTACATTTCCCTAAGGGTGTTTATAAGACCCAAATCCTGAAATGAGGACAGCATGAGAAGATAACAAGGAAGAGTGGGGGAGATGCTGTGTTGTTCAATATCCACCATATTTTTAAGTGTAGGAAGTGTGTGAAGGTGGTTGGCACCGTTGCAGGTTCACAGCCAGGGGCAGGAGCTGAACAGAACGCTGCTTCCATGAGACTCATAGGTAAGAGAGAAAGTGGCCACTTGGGCAAATATGTATTTTATCTTCTAATTTCTGAATTTTTCAATTCAAAAGAGACTGTTGTCTCTCCAGGCTGCTTTAAACTCCAGTGTCTTGCCCCCAAAATAATTTTGGTGTGGCCTTGGATTTGGGTCAGCTTCAGTTCACTCACACTTCAATAGCTAGACTACTGCCACAGCAGTCGGACTCTTTAAATGATACTGTAGGTCCAACTCCTTGCATTGCTCAAAATATCTCAAGAGCAGTCATCTTAAAGGTCATGATGTTTCAGTGTAGCACAATGAACAAATTATCTTTTCATTGTTTCCTTTCTAATGTATATAGTCTATTAACTTTGCTTTGTTGTCACATCTATGCTTCTACATCACTTCCCTGTAAAGCTTTTAACCAGAAATTACTCCATGGATTGTGGTAGTTAGAAAAAATTTGGAAATGGATTCCCATCCTGGAAAAATAGTCCAGATTCCAAAAAACATACTATTCTGAATTGGAAAAATATACTGCAAAGCTGCCATTTTCTGTGATAAAAAAGTATTATTCCATGGGAATATAATCCACAGAAATATTTCCAACAAGCTCCACTCCATGGACTTTCTGACTTATATGTTTAGAAATGAAGAAGCTGTTTTCAAGTCAGCAGTGTGTATGAAACAGCCTGTCCAGTGAGTATACTGCCACCAATATTTTTTACTGTTAAAAAAACTGTAATAAGGTAGTTTAATAAACTTGTGATTATGATAAAAGGTTTTAAAGAACCTTTATTCCTTCTTGTAAGAGAAGTAGAGGTTGATCACCTCTGTAGTTAACAATGGTGCAGTCATTTATCCCTTTAAGAATACCCTATACACTGCCAAGAAAATATTGCCTTCAATTTTAGTAATGGTTTATTGCTTTCAAAGTTTTCATATCAGTTAAGAGACCTCACTTTCAAAGATCCTCACTCTGGAGGAATGCCCCTTTGAGGATTTCCTCACAGAAAGAGATGCCTGCTTTGAAGATTTTCATTTTTCATTTTTTTAAAAAACAGTCACATTTCTGGGGTGTCCTCTTTGAAGACATTTTTCTGTAACACTTAAAAGGTTTCCACTTTGAATATCTTTCGCTACCATGGACAGCATCCATTTGAAAATATTTTTTCCTCTGTGATATTCGTTTTGATAATTTATACACTCTTGTAGGAGTCCATAAAATACTCTCTGTTAAAAAAGCCCAAGAACATAACACTGTTCCTGCATAAAGTGCAAAAGGGTTTGGAAGAACTTCTGTAGGATGGATGTTATGGGAGCACAGTTTTGGAAAAACTGTACAAAAATAATTCCATTTTCTAACATCAAAGAGTAAAGTGGAAAGGTGAACGCATCTGTCACTTACATTACCTTTTAAAAATTACTGTGAGACACTTTTTACTCCTTTTAAATTATTTGAGTTCAGAGTTCAAGTTCTGCCATTCCTGAAATCAATAGCAGAAGTCCCATTTCAGTCCAGCTGTGCAAAGAACATTCTTTGAAATTGCTGTGGGTTTTCTTTCTTTGTTTGAGAAAATATTGCTTTAATTTACTATGTTATTGGAGATTTGGAGTCTTCTCCTTGCTAGTGTTGAGTTTTTTAAAAAAATGTATATTTTCTCCATTTCTTTTTTCTCACCTTTTTAGTATTCATAATTATAATGTCTAAAACTAGGCAATTGCAAACCTTGTGCAAGACTGGGCTCACCATGTATGTTACATAAAGTCTTCTGTCCGATGTTGGTCTGTGAGTTAGACAGAGGGTGAGTCAAAACACATCTAAGCAACCTCTTGAGCTTACACCTAAGCCTAGTTTTGGGATCTTTACTCAGGCTGTGGCTTAAACCTCTGGCCTAAGCTCACTCCTGTCTGCAGACTGCAGAGCAGGAAGGGCTCTCAGACCACAAATGAGCAGCTGGTGGCAGGAGGGTTGGGTCTTCGGACTCTCTGATAAAAATGACTGCGAATCCATCTAGATAGCTTCAGTGCACAGTTAAACCTGCAGCAGTGGGTTTGCTTGATTTTGCACTGGAACAGAAGAAAATTTCCCCCTGCCAAAGCAGGTGTATCGGATGAGGAGGTTAATTATCACCACCTCCCAGCTACCAGCCACCACCTGCCTGCTGAGACATCATCCCAGACTGGGCGCTAACTTGCACAAAGGGACAGCTTGCCAGGGAGTTGCTGGGCTAAACGCTTGAGCTCAGTTAAGTTAGCTGTACCCTTATATAAGAGTACCATTAGCCAAAATTCAGGCATCATCATTTCAGCTCAAAAATAAAAATCATCTTGAAGTCCCTACATTTAGATTATGTCAGATCCTCAAATGGAGAGCCTTTGCTAGGTGCAATACTGATTGGTGAAAGCTATTGTAATAACAAGGGAGTATGGAAGAATTAAAGCCAGTCTTTTCTGGTTGTGGGTCTTTCATGTAACCTACACATAAAACTAAACATTAAATAATGATTTAAAAAGTACTGTGCTTAGAGATTTTTTTAATAGGTTTTGTGACTGTCTGGTAGATGGGACAGTTATGCTGTCTGCAGTGTAAAGATCTAGGCTGGCAAAAGCACACATCGTTAAGGGAGCAGTCCTCATCAGTACTGGTCAGCCACATTACAGTCAGGTGAAAACTAGGTGCTCACAACCAATTAAACTACTTTACTAAGAAATTTGGAGAGCAATCATAGCTTCAGTGTCGGAATATTTCACCTGTGTCTTGTAGAGTGCCAGGCTAGCACTTAGACAATTGTTTTTGACAACAGAAGGATCTATTATTTTTTTTAGGTCAAGAAGCAGAGAACTTCCTACCCTTTGTCTTATAACCTCAACAGACATCTTTGCATTCAGAAAAAAAAATTATTCATTTCACTTCTTCTCCATGACAGAATGCAGCACACTCTTCCCAGAGCTGCAGCCCTGGCTGTACATGACCCACAACATGATCTTCACTACCCATCAGCTGAGGCAAAAACCAAGCAAACCCTATGATATGAAAGATGTTTGCAATCACCGCTGGCATATAATGTTTTTACTAAAAAGTAAACTGGATCTCCAACCCTGAAGAAAGTAATTTTACATGTATTTAATCACAGTGGTAGAAAAAGGTGAATTTGCTCTGGAAAATAAATTTCCAGGTGCATATTACACAAGCAAGAGAGGAAAAGTGGGTAGGCAAATAGTAATCTGTTTGTTGAGAACGGACCTTTGGACCCATATGAATGTTTACTGAAGTACAGTTTTGTCACGTTTTGGTGTTTGTGATGGTAGAGAGCAGTAACACTCCCAGCCCACACAAGTTAAACTGTCTTTCTAGCAAGGATGCTAGAAATAAAATTCTGGAGAGCAGCCTGTGGAATTCAGACCAGCAAGACAAGTTGTGACCTGAACTTGAGAGAGAGGTATTTATTTAGGGCACTGTGCTGTGAGAGCCACTCAATAGCTTCAAAACTTAGTTCAATAAAACAAAGTAAATCAACACAGACTGCTGGGAAGAAATGTTGATTAAGGATATTGTTTACAGGAGCACAAAAAGATGAATAGCTACTAATAAACTTTGGGACTTTGCTCAAAGGCATCTGGGGAATTTATGAAGTTGATAAGAACTGGCTTAAGATAGAATAATGTGGTTTAATATAACAAAGACTGGTAAACTGAATGATCAACCTTTCCTATAATATCCAGAGGATCTATTGTACTAAGCAACACCATTCAATGACACTACTGTTAATAACATGAGGAAACTAAAGAGACAGGGCTATTTAGTTTGGTGATAGGGGCAAATGAAGAATTGTTACTGTGTAAGTGCATCTAGTAGCAAAAAGTATCATATTCTTTGAGGGAGTCACTATGTTTGAGTTTTGGCATATTCTGATTGAAACAACATGATATAATTAAAAAACATAATAATTTGTTGGACTTCTCTGCCCAAAGCTCTTGAGAGAAATGAAGCTGATACAAGATTAATATGTACATTCTTTGATATACTATCAACTTGTTAATTATTAGTACTAGATTATTAAAATATATTAAATGAAGGGCAAGAAAACTTTATCTTTTTTTTACAGTAGAGGGAGGTCACTTGTAGTGTACCACAGGGACCTGCCCTGTTCAGCATATTCTTAAATGATCTGTAAAAAAGAGTGATTATCGAAGTGACCAAGTTTGCTGACAATGCTGAATTATTCATGGTAATAAAAACAAAAGCTGACCATGAAGAATTGTGGAAAGCTCTCATGATACTGTGTGACTGAATGATAAAATGGCAAGTTAATTTCTGTGCTGAAAAATGGAAGTAATATGCAAGGAGAAGACAAGCCAAACTATACATGCAAAATCCTAGAATCTAAATGAATGACTTCCACACAGCAAAGAGTGCTTGAGCTGTCGGGGGTTCTCTGAATACATCAGCTCATGGCTTAGCAGCAAACATGCAAATAAGATTGGTGGTATCAGAAAAAAAAATATAAAAACTAGAAGTAAACCAGAAAGCACTTCTTATGCACCTATATAAAGCCATTGGATTTGTAACTTGAATAATGAGGTCCATTATAGTCTTCTAGAATCAAATTAGGTAAGTTGTAGAAAAAGGCAAAATAAATTATTGAAAATATGGAATGGTTTCTAACAGAGGAGGCATCAATTTACTATGACTCTTGAAATATAACTGAAGATGATATGATGAAGGTATATGCATTCATGAATGGCGTGGTTAGGTGGTCAGGGAAAATTATATATCTTTTTGAGAAAAAAAAACTGATGGACATTGAAGGAAACTATCAGACCTTGGGCTTGAAACAAACAAAAAATATTGTTCACACAAAGATTTCTTAAATTACATAACTTGTTGCTTGAGAATGCTATGGATGTCAAAAAGTGCTCAGGCAAATTCAAGATATTCTCTGAGAGTGTGGATGCAATTTTTTTCCCCCAGCAACTCTAGAGACTCAATGTGGAGCAATGTACTGCAGACAATATCTTTGTGCACTTCCTAATTCCTAACAGTCTTTCACTAAGCACACACCACTAACTACTCATACTTCTGCTGAACTACACAGACTATTATTTATTAGCTGTTCTTGAAATAAAAAAGAAACAACCAGCTAAATATATTGATGATCAAAGGAAATTATTTTGGAAAACAAAATATTGCAGCAATAAGATTACTAGCATTTAAAAAGTGCTGAACTTTTGTACAGCTAATAGTAATAATACCTACAGCTAATACCTACACTTTATTTATTATTACCTTAGTAATAATACCTACACTTAAATTTTGGTTAGAATAAAATGGATAGAGGATATAAATCCTCATGTTTCATAATGCAACAACTGAATATGGAGAGTTTTGCTAGAGGTGTTTTACTGAATGGTTGCCTATTACTGGACTTTTTAGCTGCCTTCTGAAATACCTGATGCAGGACTTCAGCAGAAAGTTGATAGGTCCTAAGGACAAGTGGGTGCTTTTGGCAACGATTTTTTTCTCACCTTCTAAAACACAAGAAAGACAAAGGAAAGACACACTCCGGCAACAGAGAAAACAGATGACCAAGTCATTGTTTATATTATTACAATGTACAAATTATGGCAGACATTTTAGAAGGAATCCAAAAGCATACTAAAAATAATCTAATAGTATAAAAAGGCAAAGCTACATGAAAAGGAAAGTGGAATACCACGCTGAACAAATAAATGAGCAAGAGGAGGATACTATGGCATTTTATTAGTAACGTGCTGATTGTTGGTATCTTTTTTTTTTTCCTTTCTAAAATTAAATGCCCTAAGTAAGATCCTGATTGATTAATTATCACTTTTATTGACAGTTTCAGGGGGACCACAGTTTTGATCTCTAAAGTCATATCCATTATTTCACCAAGATTTGCAAGCTCACTTCCAGTGTCTTTTCTGCTATAAACACTCAACATTCACTCCTCAGTCTCCCTTATATGGAAGAGCATATAACTTGGAGGATAAACCAAATGAGTATTAGCTCACTTAATCAGACGGATTCTGGTAGGTCTAATGAAAGGAGAAGAAACCGGGAATATTACAAAAGAGATGAGAAACACAGGTTCAAAGACAGCACTACTATAAAAGCAAAGGAGGTAAGCAAGACAGGCAGTGAGATAAGTCAGATGAAAAGACAGATTTTCTACTAATTCCTAAAATGTAGAAGGATCAGTACTTCTACCATATAAAACCAGACAAGATGTATTTAGGTTTATAAGGGGGGAAAAAAAGGCAAAAAAATCCTCAATACAATGTGACAACAAACAGGAGTGAAGGCAGTGGCAAATGAGAGAAACCAACTATAACCCCAACCTCCAGTGGTGCAAAGCCTACTAAACATACCAGAATCTACAGGAATTATATATATATATATGGAATAAATACATAAAAATGCACTGTATTTATAGAGATGGTTATAAGCAACTCTAAATCTCTGAAGTCATCAATATTACTTCAAGCATAGTACTACTTTAACACATGCAACCAGAGAAGAATGCTACAACTAGATACTTTTTTTTTTTTAAAGCATAATAATGTTGAGTGCAAAAAAGTAAAGAAGAGCATTTGGCATTATGAAGTTTATATACAATCCAACCAAATGAAATGTTTAAGAGGGAGTTTATAAGAATGAGAATAATAAATCATTTAGGTTGGCGGCCAGTGACGGGTGCCGGAGACAGTTGCTGAAAAAGAAAGCAGTTGCAGATACCCAAATGCTATTGGCATCTAGGAGAAGTAATATTAGTTCTTTTCCACCTACTAAATTGATTGCTGCAGAGAACCAGAGTGACTTTTCCAGAACAGAACTCTCTCTCCAGAGAGAGTTGGGGCTGTTCAGCCTGGAAAAGAGAAGGCTTTGGGGTCATCTTATAGCAGTCATCCAGTACCTGAAGGGGGCATACAAGGACGCTGGGGAGGGACTTTTTATAAGGGCAGTTAATGATAGAACAAGGGGAAATGGGTTTAATCTGAAAGAGGGGAGGTTTAGATTAGGTATTAGGAAGAAATTCTTCACTGTGAGGGTGGTGAGACACTGGAACAGGTTGCCCAAGGAAGCTGTGGATGCCCCCTCCCTGGAAGTGTTCCAGGGTTGGATGAGGCTTTGAGCAACCTGGTCTAGTGGAAGGTGTCCCTGCTGATGGCAGGGTGGTTGGAACTAGATGATCTTTAAGGTCCCTTCCATCCCAAACCATTCTATGATTCTATGAAAATAATTTCACAGAGTAGAATGAGAATTTGCATGTGCTCCTAATTTTTAAGTTAGTTACTGGGATACTCATGGGGTCAGTTACAGGAGAGGGAAACAGGGGCAGTAAAGCACAGTGAAAATTTTTTAGTTATGGAGACATGGGTCGTTTTTTGGTGCTTAAATTCTTTCTTCATTGCAGTAGTTTTCAGTGACAGACTCCAAGGGACTTAGACTAACCTGAAAAAATTAAAGTGCAATCAAGTAATGGGCTATCTCCTCAAAACGTGTTTATGAAACCAGTATTGCCAGATGAAAATACATAAAATACAGATGTTTTGAATACTTTTTAATAGCTTTCTGGGATGGGATCTTTTAGGAACATTTGGATCACATTTTCAAATTTTCCTTCATAGGCATAAAATGTTTAGTTTGACTTCTTGTTTGAGTGCAATGCAGGATTGTCCCATGAACAGCTCTTTCTAGAAACTCTGTATCAAATATTGTAAGCTTTGCAATGAAATACTGAGAGCAGGCAAAAAATAATGTGGGAGGTGAAGCGTATATCCAAACGGCCACGTAGAGCAAATGGTTTTACCCAGATACAGCAGTTTACAGAGAACCACGGCTACACCAATTTCTGGGAAGAAACAGGCTCACTCACTGCAATAGTTAATTTGGACGTTCACCTTAATTGTCTTTAAAAATAGTATTAGTGGCTAGCTCTATAGCCAAGGGGTTGTTTCCTTCTGAATGACTGTGTGGCCGAAGGCACTGAGGGATGAGGACAGGGCTCCCCGTCAGGGCTGGGTCCTCTGAGGGGACAGGGTGCGCGGGGGTGCCCGGGCCTGGCGTGGCCTCGCTCAGCGTTTTCCATGACGAGACGGGTCAGGCTGCCGGCGCTGGGAAGTGCAGGCACCAAGTGCGGAAAGTCTCTCCGTGCAACAAGTGGGGTCCGGCGGGCCAGCTGCGGCCCGGGGCGGCAG
>NW_010323537.1:0-1133 GCF_000700745.2 Antrostomus carolinensis | reverse complement strand
GCAGCGGCTACCTCATCTCACTGGCATGAGTGATGCTATCGAGGCCTGCGGGAGGGCAGACAGACACCCCAGCATCCTCATGGACCATGAGGGTGGCAAGTCATCCTACACCCATGTGGACCACAAGGGTGGCTGGACATCCCCAGCATCCCCATGGCCATAGGGGCAGGCAAATATCCCCATGGACCACGAGGAGATGTGGGCATCCCCAACCTGCCCCTGGGCTGCCAGGACAGGTGAACACCCCCAGCATCCCCACAGATCGTAGGACTAGGTGGAGATGAGTGATGGGGCAGGCATATGCCTATAGCATCCATGTGGACATGGAGGTAGCTGGTCTCCTCCAGCATCTACATGGCCCTGGGGGCAACAGGTCACCCCCAGCATCCCTGTGGACCACAAAGGCAACAACTCACCCCAATGACCTACATAGACCCAGGGAGCAATCAAACATCTCCCAGAATCCATACAGGTTATGAGGGATATCTGGATACCCCCAGCATCCACATGTGTCGCAGGGACAGCCAGGCACCCACAGCAGCCCTGTGCCACTCAGAGGCTGGCCATTGTCCCTGGCATCGCCATCACCTGAGGACACAGGGGTGGGGACCAGGGCAAGTGAGACAGGCTGTACACCCCACATTGCCAGTCCTGAGCCCTGGGGTGGGCAAAGGCATGGGGGCAGCTGGGGTGAGCAGCAGGTGGGGGTCTGCAGCCTGTAGGGCACCCACCAGCTCCCGGGACCCCGGTGTGCTGGACTGGGCCATGGTCCAGGCAGGGAAGAAGAACCATCTCCAATTTAGACAATAGCACGCGCCCTGGGTCCGTCAGCGCTGGGGAATGGGCCGCACGGTCCTTCCCTCTTAGGGTAAAGGCGCCTGGGAGACTCATGGCTGTAAAAGGAGTGGGATGGAGGGAGACGGCCAGGGGCCAGGAGGGAGGGGGATGGACACCCTCACCGCTCTATTCCCATCCCTCTGCTCACCCCTGAGCCAGGGCCAGCGGCAGGGTACGGGGCTGAGGAGGGGCCAGCACCCCGTGCCCGCATCCTGCCCAGCTCCAGGCCCCGAGATGCCCGCAGCCTGGGGACGCTCTGCCTGGCTCCCCCGGTGGTTTAAATCCTGGGGGAGCAG
>NW_010323536.1:0-4382 GCF_000700745.2 Antrostomus carolinensis | reverse complement strand
CGCAGTGAAATACACGCAGCTCCTCCCACAAACCCGCAGCTGCGGTTCTTTATCGCATCGTGCAGAGCCATGGCGTCCCCGCATTGGAGTTCAGAGAGATACACCGTGAGAACGCGTGTGCCACTGCAGGCCTCCTCCCTGAGCAGGCTCGGGTTTCCCTTCCACGAAAACAATGTGCTTGTTCCAAGCTGGGAGTGAGCACCTGCCTCAGCAGAGCGTCCCGGCATGATGTTTAACTGGTTTTACTCAGTGGCTCTGGGGTCACAGGAAGCTGTAACGACCCCCCAGGCAAAAAGCTCTTGAGAAATCTTCGTTGTAGTTTGCCAGAGATGTTAGATGGTGTGAAGAAAGGCAGTAACAAGAAAGAAAAAACAACAACAAAAGAGAAAATGGGTTTCACTGCTAACATGGTCACTCTTTGCTTTTTTTATATTTCTCACAGAATCACAGAATATTAGGGATTGGAAGGGACCTCAGAAGATCATCCAGTCCAATCCTCCTGCCGGAGCAGGAACCTAAATGAGATCACATAGAAAGGCATCCAGGTGGGTCTTGAATGTCTCCAGAGAAGGAGACTCCACAACCTCCCTGGGCAGCCTGTTCCAGTGCTCTGGCACCCTCACTGTAAAGAAGTATTTTCTCATGCCTAAGTGGAACCTCCTGTGTTCCAGAATATCTCAAAATAGAAAAAGACATAATATAACTTCTCTTCTTTCATGCAGGGATGCGTTCTTGGGCCAATCATGTGTTCTGCAGGGCTGCATCCTGCTGTATATTCCCTCCGTGCTTGGTACAGTGCAGCTCCAAACTCACTCTGTGTGCTACTGTTGCATTAGTAATAAACAATAAAACCAATGTAGGTGCTAAAGTTAAGCCCTGAAAGAGGAACTGAAAGTAAGACTTGCTGTGGAACCTTTCTGGAGCTGTTGTTATTCATGCTGTTATTTCTCTTGCTCCATTTACTGCTGTTCTGGCATACAGATAAGCACCGCCAGGACCAGCCGTGTCTCTGGCAGATGTTGGCCACCATGGCCCATGTAGGAGATCTGCCAACATGGGAGCTGGCACTGGAGCATCTCTTCAGAGTAGGGGCGAAGCAAAGCCAAGGTGAAACCTGAACAGGGAGGGAGTTGGGGGACAGAAGATAAATTATTCACTCTCCTTCCATCAGCCCTGGGCAATCAGATAGGACCTGGCTGAAGGAGCTCCCTCAGACTTCCCTGGACTGGGAACTGAGTGAGCACCCCTGTGGGATAACTGATGTGACGCACAGCTCCGGCTGAAACATCCCCTGATGTGGCTCTGGTCCTCAGCCAGAAATCCTGTACCTCCTGGCTGAGGAGGAGGAAGGAGGACCACCCCAAAGGATCGGGAGTGGGGCAGGAGAGGGTAATGGGGCCAGGCAGAACTGCCCGCTTTGCTCAGTTGCCTGCCCAGTTTGCCTGGCCTGCCTAAAGATCAGGTGAGGAGCTACCAAAAAAACCATGCTGCAAGATGTGGTCCCTCCAAGGACCACCACAGTTTATAGAATCATAGAATGGTTTGGGTTGGAAGGGACCTTTAAAGGCCATCTAGTCTAACCCCCGTGCAGTAAGCAGGGACATCTTAGCTGATGGCCACATCCTGCTACCTACAGCCCCTCTCTGGGGTGAAGATGCAGGACACGAGCAAACCAAGGAAGCTGATTAAGCCAGCAGGTGGTTGAGATGGTATTAGATATACCCACAAGGTTATCTGTGGAAAATAACCAGACTGCTGAATAATAACATCCACCCCCACCACATCCAGAGGTTGAATAAATTGAGAATAAGTAGGTAATTTTGTGTTATTATAAGGAACATGGGCCTTAATCCACCACTGCTTGTGGTATGAAAGGGAATGCAAACCCAAGACAATGAAGATGATGGTACCCAGAGCTGGATGGGCTGGAGCTTCCTACACACAGGATATTCAGGATCTGCTGGGGCTTACAGAGAAGGATGTGTTTGACAAACACAACACTGAGGGGGAGATTGGTGCTCCCGCGGATCACTCCTGCTCTGCCTCCTCCCTCCCTGCCAGGGACCATGTCACTGTTGCAGAAGACATCCAAATTTCCACCGTGGGGATGCTGATCCGTAACATGCAATGTAAGTGCAGCACATTACGGTTCTATCAAGTTACTACAAACATCAATCAAACAGTTCAAGCAAACTGTTTCTCACTACCTGTAGAGCCAGATCCCACCGCCAGCTGCGCAGGTGTAACACAGCTAGGCCAGTCAGCGGGATGCTGGGGAGGCTGGTTACCCAGCCAGCATGAAGTAATTAAGGAGGGCATATCCAAGCATTAGACACAATCATCTCGCAGAGACCTTCCAGCACCCCTCCCCAGCTCCAGTCCCTGTAGGTTATGTAAAGCCCAGTGCTGGAGGCCTTGCTGGAGGGGCTCTGCATGCAGTCCTGCGTGAAAAAGCTCCTACAGACTGAGAGGTGCTTCATTCGGAGAACATTTTATTGCCTGCCCTAACCTGGCAGACAGCAAGAAGGGAACCAGTATGAACTGGAGGGCTGAGAGTCCAGCTGTGTTGGTGCTGCGGCTCATCTTCCCAAACCAGAGCTGCCCCATCCCTGGGAACGCTCAGGGTCAGGTTGGACAGGGCTCTGGGCAATCTGATCTAGTTGAAGATGTCCCTGCTCACTGCAGGGGAGTTGGACCAGGTGACCTTTAAAGGTCCAACCCAAACTACTCTATGATTCTGTGGCTGGATGTGATGGGGGACCATCCATCCCCTACCTCCAACCTGCCCCTCAGATGGTCCCTCACAAAGGATGAGGTATGGGTGCTCACTTTTTAGCATACTACTCCTAACGGGTGTCCAGATGTGGGCTTTAGATGCTCTTTTATCTCCCCAATACATTTGCCTCTAGCTTCTGCACTGAGCTCTTGAGTCGCGCTGCTAACCTGCCTCTCTGCATGGGTGTGACCCAGCAGTGAGCTGGATGTAAGCCGTCCAGCCAGTCATTCTGCTTTGTCAGCCTCCATGCTGATGGTCAGGTGCAGCACCATCCCTCCACCTGGGTCCAGAGCAGAAGCAGCTGGTTTTGCTGTGTACCTGGTTTGTTTGGACTGGTCCAAACCGTGTCAATCCAGAACACTGAAGCATTTCCAACACCTATTTAGGAAAACAAATAATCTCCCCTCTTTCTTTCATCTCCCCCAATTCATAGGGATTTAGCTTTCAATGCAGGTCTTTTGTATTTCTGGGCCCTCCAAAGATGTCCTGGCACTGTAAGACTTCACAAAGTACCCGCAGTGTTCTCACCTCACCCTTCAGCTGGCTGCTTCCAGCAAAACCGTTGCCTGGTTTGAGTTGAGTATCTCTGTAATACATTGCTACGGATGTCCCATGGTTTGCCTGCTGGGGACACTGTGCTGAACATCTCTCCGTTCGGCTGAAGCATTTGAGCAGTTGAGCTTTGGTTGTGTTCAGTCTGAAGTGGACAAGCAGACTGAATGGTTTTGGCTTCTGTTGCCAAGCTTAGGGATCCATGTTACAACCCAAGGGCTTGCTTTTAATTTCATTCATATTAAGATAGATTGTTGGAGACCCTGCTGACACCAGTGGACTGCTGGTATGCAGCTACTCTGCGCAAAACACTCAGGCCAAGGAGCTTGAGCCGCCTCTAAGTCTTGTCCAAAGGAGAGCAGTGGAGCTGGTGAAGGGTCTAGAGCACAAGTCTTATGTGCGTCACCTCTTCCCCAGAGGGAACTGGGGTTTTTTAGCCTGGAGAAAAGGAGGCTCAAGGGAGACCTTATTGCTCTCTACGACTACCTGAAAGGAGGCTGCAGCAAGGTGGGTCTGAGTCTCTTCTCCCAAGTAAGAAGTGATAGGATGAGAGGAAATGGCCTCAAGTTGCACCAGGGGAGGTTTAGGTTGGATATTAGGAAACATTTCTTTACTGAAAGGGTTGTCAGGTATTGGAACAGGCTGCCCAGGGAAGTGGTGTAGTCACCATCGCTGGTGGTATTTAACAGACGGGTAGACGAGGTGCTTAGGGACATGGTTTAGTGGTGGACTTGGCAGTGCTAGGTTTACGGTTGGGCTTGATGATCTTAAAGGTTCTTTCCAACCACATAGATTCTGTGATTCTATAAGGCTGGGTGGCTTCTCCCCAGGCATCCCTTCTTGGCTGTGCTGGTGGCCATGGTGGTGCTGTGGATACCAGGGAAGCCCAGATGACTCCAAGGCTGCAGCTTCAGGGGTACAAGGTGAGTATCTTGCAGTCTCTGCCTCTCGGAGTCAGGGGGTCTCGCCAAAATCTGGACTCCCCATGTTTGCAAAGGGCCCTTTTCCTGCTGCCCCCTCCCAGGGCTGCGGTGTCTGTAGGATGCGGGATGTT
>NW_010323535.1:0-747 GCF_000700745.2 Antrostomus carolinensis | reverse complement strand
GTGTCAGGGTCCCAGCAGGGAGTGGCCAAGGGGGGGTACTCAAGCCTCCCCGTGGCTGCACAGCGTCAGCAGGACCCCCAGACCTACCACGCTCCTCTCCAGCTCCCGCTCCTTCTCCCGCTCCCGCTCTTTCTCTCGCTCCCGCTCCCGTTCCCGCTCCTTCTCTTCCCGCGCCTTCTGCTCAGCCTCTCGCCGCACTTTCTCCACCAGGTCTGCCCTTTTCTTGGCCAGCTTGGAGCCGTCGAGGGGCACAAAGTACAGGTCTGTGCGGGAGCAGGAGTTGAAGCCACGGTCCAGGTGTTTGTTGAATCTGGGGGTGAGAAGCAAAGGCTGTCAGTGCAGGAAGGGACGGGAGGGCAGGGATAGGGACAGGGATGGGGACAGGGATAGGGACAGGGATGGGGACAGGGATGGGTGTGAAGCCGGGTGAGGTGCTGGGAGAGCTTCCAGTGACACCAGTGCTGAGGATGCTGCCAAGCGGTAGGAGGTGGGAGGGATGTTGGTCCTGGAGGTGATGGGGACAGGGATAGGGACAGGGATGGGGACAGGGATGGGCAAAGCCACTGTAGGAAAGGGAAGAACATAATGGAAAAGCCAACAGGGCAGAGCTGCACCCCACATTCAGTGGGGGTGACCTCCCCTTGTGTCCCTCCCCAGCCTGGGGACACCCTCAGCCCCCCGCCATCCTTCACCTGGCTGACTGGCTGGCGTGGCTCGGCACATCCACCACCTTGGGGGGTGGCGAGG
>NW_010323534.1:0-9084 GCF_000700745.2 Antrostomus carolinensis | reverse complement strand
TGATCTTTTGAGGTCCCTTCCAACCCCCAACGTTCTGTGTGATTCTGTAAATGGTGAGATGGGATTTGGCTGGACTCGAGCTGGGATGTGAGCGTGCTGTATGTGAGGTGGTGTTGGTGAGTTTTGGGGCTGGTCAGGATTTTACTCACTCAGTGCTTTGCTGAGGGCTGTCTGGTGGAACAAGCCTTGGACCTGGGGTTAACTGATTCCCCAGATTTTGGGCAGTGATTGTAGTTAGATAAGCAAAAGTGGCGTGTCATGTTCAACACTGAACAACAGTAATTTTTTTTTCCTGAATGGGTTTGATGGAGTCACTCAGCTAATGGAACAGGTAAGAAAAATATTGCAAATCAGCTACTGGGTGAGAAGTTGCTCTGCCATGCAGAGCAGCGTGCCTTACAGTTGTGTGGCAGCTGAATGTTGTCTTGCTGTACAGTGGTAAAATAATTCTGATCAGCTGCTGGGTGACTTGGGCTTCAGCAACACAAACTGGAGCTCTCTTCAGAAATTCAGCACTGAGCTGTGATGTGTGGGCAAGTGTCACGTTCATAGCTGACCCTGCCAGAGACTCGTTACACACTCGGTCATGAGTTGATATGTGGATTGGATAAATCCCCCAGTGCTGGTTATGTGGGAGGGGGAGTCTGTGCTTGTCCAGACCATTTGGATGTAGGAGAGAGGTTCCCGGTCTGTGGCAGAAGACCAGGAGCTGGGAATCATGACAATGCTGTCATTTCCATACTCTAGAGTCAGAAGAGGATGTCTGACCAGAGAAGATGAGGTTCCCAGGACTTTTGGAACAGTTAGGTTTGGAAACCTTGAATCTAGCAATTGTATTGCAGTTCCATAAAGGTGTTTTTAAATCTGCCTGTTGTCTTACCTGGGAAACTCTCACCACTCATCCACGTGCAGGCACTATTATGAGTTACAAGACCTGGCCTTGGTTTCCACTTATTTCTCCTCTATTTTCAGTCTGTAGAGATTATTTCACTTCCCTGGAGGCAGAAGCTCACATCTTACTGGCACCAGCCCACGTGGCTGTTTGCAGCTGTAATCGGGAAGGAAGGGTTATGCTGCTGAGTCTCCTTGTCCCCACTGGGTCTCAAAGGACTGATTTGGCAGTTGGAAGGTACAATATAAACTTTTTTTTTTTTTAGATAGTTGAAAATATCACATTATGACAAAGAACTTTTATCACAACAACAAAACATTCCTTATATCACCTGCCAAACCCATGGTAATCGAGTAGGAGCTGAATTAAGCCAGCCTGTGTGGATGGAACACAGATAAATAGGCGCTGCTGAGAGGGTGAACGAAAGGGGAACTGGGGAGGAATTTTCAAGGTACAGACAATAAAAATCCTGTGTTGTTTATTCTCCTGTAATCTGGGTCCATATTCAGCAAAGTGCTGACAAATCCCTATCCAACTAAATATTCAGAGGTGCATTTCCCAAGGGTTTCGAGCATATGAAGGCACAGAGAGCAGCACTTCAAAGGGCTTTCAAAATGTACGTGTTACAGATGCCCCGTACCTACGGAGTCTGTGGAGAATTTCTTCCTAGGGCCTTGCTAATCTCTTTTCTTGAACACCTTGGCTCTGAGATTGGTCTGGCTTAGCCAAGGCAGAGCAGCACCTGTCAGAGTATTTCTCTGAATTGAGGCCTTTATGATATAAGAGATCAAAAAAGAATGATGGGAAGCTGTGACCATCACACAGGCCCAAGTGACTGTGTAAGTGGGCAGGTAAATGAGGATGCCCTCATTGCTGTGCCAGTGGCCCCAATCTGCCATTATCTGGTGGCAATATCACCCCTGTGTTCAGCAGCTCAGGAGTTTGCTGGTGGAGTCAGAGCCATGGGGCTACTTTAGTTCTGTGTCAGATACACTGGAGAGATTTGAAGGTGTTAGAGCAATTAACTAAATGGGAGCTTGAATGACAAACGATCCTGTTACACGGCTTGGGCTTGGCAGGAAGAGGTGTCGGGGTGCTGCTGCAGTGCCTTTCAGAGCGGTGGGAGCTGTGACAGAGCAGAGCAGGTGGGAACACTCCAGATCACGACTAAGTGATGTCTCGGCTGATGAAGAGTGCTGTTTTATTCCTTTCCCTTCAATGTTTTCTTCCAAATCTAATTTGCCTCAATTATGTATTTTTCTCTTATTTACAGTTACTGATGGCTTGCAGTTTTGTGTCAGCCTGTTCCTGTTGAGGGCATGAAGGGGAAGGAATTAGTCTTTGCTGTGCTGGTTATCAGAGACCCTGTGGCATTAAGGCACTGCAGAAGGGAAGAGAGTTCCTGTCCTCAGGAACACATCATCTGAGGGGAAGAAGATGGGCAGGGAATGTCTCCAGTGTCCCTGGAGCTGGGAATGGAACCTGGGTCTCCTGAGCACTTTAGTCCAGCCTCCCAGCTACACAGGCTCGTGCGGCACGCTTTGCTGGCTCGCTGATTTTTGATCTTTGGTGTGTTATATATTCTAGCTGCTGCTCTCTGGAAATAGCTGTTTTGTTGCAGCTATTCAGCTGAAGAATTTTTGAACTTGGGTGTGCAAATAAATGGAATGAAAATAAATAAGACCCCAGGTTCCCAGCAGAAGTTGTGATTCTCTTCCTGATGCTTGTGGATGCCTGTGGATTGACGTGAAGTCTGGAGGAGGAAGGTTTACAAATATCTTGCTTAAGTTTCCAAAATTGCCTCAGGCTGCAGATTTGACAGTTTTTTAAAAATGTATTTCAGTATTGAATTCTCATACAGAAGGGCCATTGATGCAGCTGACATCTATTTTCCTTATGCTGTTTAATAGGGAAAACCAGAAAAGAGTAGGGTGAGGAAGACCTCATAAAGGATTTTTCTTGCCTTTTTGACTTACACCTGCTGCTTCTGAAAAATACCAACAACTCATTTCTTAGCAGGTTTAATGACCACTTCTCAGGGTATTGGGGTCAAGGCGTTTGAAGCAGCTTGCCCAGCTTGTTAATAATAAATGCTCCTTCATTACACTTGCAGTTTGGATTTACTACTGCCTCTCAAAGTATGTGTGTATCTGTAGATAGTAGCCAAGTCTGACTTCTGGATAAACAGAGCTGTACTTATTAGATGAGGTTTTTCAATCATTCGTATTTTCCTCATCTAAAAATACATACATAAAACCAGCCACTTGTGTTTTTTGAGGCATTTAGATTTTCGAAGGTGGATGTTCTTATTCAAGTGTTTAACTTAAGAATCACTCTGAATGCTGGACCTAGCTGGTGTGCAGAGTCTGTCCAGAAGACAGTGAGGACTCTTGAAGACCTGACACTTGAGCATGGGGGTAGGTACGTGATTTTCAGTTAACTGTATAACATCCAGTGCTGTACGTGTGATCACAAACACTGCCCCCCATATCTATATACCAAAATATTTGTCTAACTAACCTTAAGCTTGGGATAGTTATGAAAGTGCATGTTCATTTTTTGTCGAGTTAGAATGCTCACAGAAAACACTCACATTTGCCTTAAAACTCTCTGTGGCAGAATTTTCTGTAAAGAACCCAAACAGTATATCTGGTTAGAGGACAGGGCATTGTGTATTAGCATATACATGTTTGTGCTTGCCAAAGTGTTGCTTAATGCTGCAAGTGGACTGGTGGCCAAAGATTTATCTTTATTCAGCCTGATTTTCACTTAATGTGCCTGCTTATTTTTAACCTGATTGTGTCCTTTTAATGTGTTTCAAAAATAAGTGCTTGTATGTCTTAAAAAGGTAAATTATTCAGATGCCACTGGGGTAGAATAACTAAAATACACTAATTGGTATAATTTCTTTCAGTCTCTTTTAAACAAGCATTTTGGAAGAGATACCAAGCCTTTTGGTTTTGGGGGTTTTGCATTGATACCTAACACCTGGGAATTAGGACAAGATTTCCTGGGGTTCAGGCTGGCCCACATCGATTTCTGCAGAGTATCTTGCAGGTGTGTGGTACTGGCCCTCTGCCCCAAATGCAGTGGGGATTAGACCACGGGCTTCTGTGTGTGCACTCATGTTGGACAGTTAATTTGCATTTTTTTGAAGCTAATTCTTTTGATTGCCCCAGCTTACTGTGCTTAAATTTGAATCATGGAGTAGCTTCAGAGTGTGTATTTGATTCCTTTTTGGATAAAACTAAACTGGAAGCTGTCTTCCAGGAGCACATATGATGCTCATGGTCTAGTCCAAAGTACTCCATCCCAAAATGCTGATGAAGTGGGTGATGGGGGCCCTTGGGAAGAGCTTAGTTGCTCTACAGGATTGTTCCTATTGGGCTGCATTTACAGAATCCCAGAATTGCCTGAATTGGAAAAGTCCTTTAAGATCATCAAGTCCAACCATGAACCCAACACTGACCAGTCCCCGACTAACCCATGTCCCTCAGCACTGTGTCTACACGACTCTTCAATCCCTCCAGGGATGGGGACTCCACCACTGCCCTGGGCAACCCCTTCCAATGCCTCAGAACCCTTTCAGCAAAGAAATTCTTCCTCACATCCCATCTCAACTGCCCTGGCCACAACTGGAGCCCATTTCCTCTTGTCCTGTCCCTTGGTCCTTGGTTGAACAGACCCACCCCCACCTCTCTCCACCCTCCTTTCAGGTAGTTCCATCTACTTCTGGTTGATGGGAACAACCCGGGTAAGGCTAGTGGTGCTCAACTGGGCTGTGTCTGTGAGGTGAAAGAAAGCGCCGTGAACAAGCAGTGTGTAAGGTGTATGTACCTAACAAGGAACCCTGGACTTGGAAATGAAGTGCCAGCAAACCTTCCTGAAGCCAAGCAGGGTTTTGCTTATATATGGATAAGAAGAAGCACCCAGAGAACATCAGACTAAAAACTAATTGGGCAAAACCTTTAATCTTCTGGAACATATTGCTCAGTTTTAGTGTGTTTGTATTTGTGTGTAGTTCATCACTTTGGAACGCTGTCCTTTTACTGCTTGCTGCCAGAGAAACCTGTTAGTGTTTGGGACAAAAGATGTGCTTTACTGGGGTCAGAGGATGTGGAAGAGGGTACGGACTCTGGCTGTTGCTGGGCTACACTTATGTGCTCAGATAGAAAAAGAAATCTGATATGTTGGGAATGTCATATGATGGATCAAAATGTTTTTCTTGCTGCATGATGACAGTCACAGCTATTGTGTAATGAGTAGACCCTGTGGTTAATTTTTCCCGTGATTGGCATTAGTTGAACTCACCTCTGAGTCAGTCTAATATATGCAAATCTGCCTTGATTCACACACTGCAAGTGAATAATGTATTTTTCTTCTGGGAATTTGCATTTCTTACTAACTACAATAGGAACAGCAGCAATTCTGAATAAAGCAGGTCTATTTTTATTAAAAGAAATGTAAATTGGATGTCTTGTTCAAAACTTTTGAACTGTGCTGTATAGAACATGTGTCACTCTCTGTCCTAGCTTCCGTGTGAATCGGCACAGGAATCCTGGTTTTAAGCATATACCTGTATTACTGCTATTTGTGTCTCTGGTCAGGAATTCAGACTCGGGTGAGGGACAGCTCGCAGCCTTTACCCATGGTGAGAAGATGCAACAGTGCATAGAAGGCAAAAAGTCTTTCACAGTCTTGTCTCTGAACATTCTTTCATCGCACGCTATTGTCCTTCAAAGTCTATTCTGTGTAATCCCTGAATGACTGACTTCCCAGAGGTTAATTTCTAACACTGGGGCTATTGAGGAGCGGTCCTGCTCCCCCAGCTGAAACGAGCTGCTGTTCTCTCAGTGCAGGTCTCTTGCTTGTGTGTGGAAATAACTCAGATCTCTCCCAAACAGAACTCTTGGTTGTCCGTGTGTCTGTCCTGGGTGATGTCCTGTGATTTCTCTGTGCAGTCTTGTAGCTTTTTCATTTTTGGTCTCAGCCCTGTGATGATGGTATTGTGCCAGTTATTGCATGTTTAAGCTAAAAGCTGCATTAGGAAATACTTGTGGGTCATGCCACTGATAAAACAGTAGGCTTCACCTCCTCGGAGACTTGGGGGCTTTTGTTCTGTTCATGGCCTCGATGTCTGGCTGGAGTCATTGTGGTGCTGGGAGAGCAGTGATGCAGCAGGCACAAAACCATTAAGTGACATGGTTTTGTCTTGTAAGGGAGCGTTTTAACTTTACCATAGGCTGCACATCGTTTACTTCCCTGCCACTTCTAAATCAGGTGGTCTTTTCTTGCTCTCAGGAATATCGTTTGGCTTCGAAATTCACCTGCTGCAAGGCTGAAGCTGTCAGTGAATTCACAAACTGTCATGCTTCTCTTACTTGCTTAATCCATCTAGTAAAATAGGAAATAAAACCCTGTCTAGGGAGCTGTGTGTGCTGGGGCTCTTGAGCATCCAAATTCTGCTTTTGTTTGTTGGACTCAGCTGGGCCTTGAGGTGACATCTAGAAGATGTTTTTTAAAGCTGAGGAATGCAGTACCGCTGTGTTTGCCAAGCAAGGCTCTTGGGGAGGTGAGGAAGGACTGTTAGATGCCTGAAGTGCTCTGTGGCCAAACAGCAATGTCTCGTGGACTTGAAGAACACCTAACCTAGAAGATCAAGTCTTTGTCACCTCCGCTTTTTTAAAGAGCAAGGACAATGAGCAAGCAATCCCTTAGAAGGTCAACAAGACGAAGGAAAAAATTCCAGTCATTTCCCGATCTCTTTTGAGGGTGATTGTTTTGAGTTTTTGCTTTTAAAAAGCTAGCAAGAGCACTTTAAGGATGTGATCTTTAAAGGACAGGGAACTGCTGGAGAGAGTCCAGCGCAGAGCCACCAAGATGATGAAGGGAGTGGAGCATCTCCCTGCTGAGGAAAGGCTGAGGGAGCTGGGGCTCTTTAGCTTGGAGAAGAGGAGACTGAGGGGAGACCTAATTAATGTTTATAAATATGTAAAGGGCGAATGTCAGGAGGATGGAGCCAGGCTCTTCTCAGTGATTCCGAATGGTAGGACAAGGGGCAATGGGTGTGAGCTGGAACACAGGAGGTTCTGCTTAAACTTGAGAAGAAACTTCTTTACAGCGAGGGTGCCAGAGCCCTGGGACAGGCTGCCCAGGGAGGGTGTGGAGTCTCCTTCTCTGGAGACATTCAAGACCCGCCTGGACGCCTTCCTGTGTGATCTCATTGAGGTTCCTGCTCTGGCAGGGGGATTGGACTGGATGATCTTTTGAGGTCCCTTCCAACCCCCAACATTCTGTGATTCTGTGATCTCTAAACTATCTTGGTAAAAACAGATTTTAATCTTCAGTTCAGTTTTCTCTAATTGCTTCCTTTTGGTATGGATAGAGGGAGAGTAAACTGACAGCTGCAGAACTTGGATAGAAGTGACATTTCAAGTAAGTTTTGCCTATGAGGGTGGCTAACAGCTTTATCCTCATGCACTGCTTGAGAGATAATGGGACTGTCACAATGTTAATATCTACTGCCGTTTGTTTTCATTGTTTAATGTGCATGGTCACTGGAGCTCATAATTAGAAAATAAGTTCCTTTTAGGAATACGTCTTATAAAGCAGAACTCAAAATGAGTGTTCATTATGAATGCCACTGCATGTGTGACTTAAACAAATGGGCCACCTAGCCATTGTTTGCTTTTTTCCTTTGCAGTCATTGTCTTATTCACCTCGTGGTGCTTAAACATTGGTCTGATTTTGACTCCTGTAGATAATTGTCTGGTGCAATTCATTGGGAAGGGAAGCTAACCACCAAGTTTAATTGTGCTCTCTGAAGTGTTGAGCTTCTCGGGCAGATCTATCTTTAAAGGCTTTAAGGGTTCTCGCTGTGATGACTGAACCACTGGGGAATATTGCCCACGGAGACGGGACAGCATTCGCTTGTTCTGATTAACCTCCTGGGTAAAGGCTCACTTCAGCTTTTTGGTGGCTTTCTTCCATCCACTTTTGTTCAGCGTGTTACACGAGTGGTTTGTGCTGTGGTTGATGTTTGTGTAGGCCAGACCACTCGGTATTCTGATCTCTGTGTGTGTCTGTATGGCAGCTCACTGGTTGTGTGTGTGTGGATGCTGACTGCTGGAAATTCTCTCGGTGCACATATTTAAATCTACTGTCTTTCTTGCAATTGCTGCATTGGCTCTTTTGATGAGAACCAAAGGTGTCCCATGGGAAAAGCGTTGGCAGGGGAGGACTTTGGCTGCCTGCAGCAGGGCTGTTTGTAGCCTGATTCTCCTCATTTCCATCTGATGGCACAGTACCAGGCTTGTTCTAAGCCTTTATTGGTCAATTAATTTGTTCTTTTCTGTTCTTGAATTGGAAACTAATTGAGTACTTGTGAAGGGTGCCAGATTAAACTCTGTTTTTGCTTGGAGTGCCAGTGCAAATGCCTTTTGCTCCCATGTTTCCTTGGGAAGCTACACTTGAAAAAATGAGCTTACGTGATTGTGCTGTGTGTGGGGTTGTCAGGACATGCAGACAGTCACCGTGTGCTGATAATATCTGACTCTATCAGCCAACTTGAATCAAATTTGTCAGAAGGTGGAGGTCCCACCTCCCACCCAAGTACCCTTCTTCTGTCCTGGGGCTTTGTGAAAGAGCTGACTTTAGTACACTGGTGCTAGTGTAGGAAACCTAATAGGTGTGAGTGTCCGTGTCTCTTCTGGACAGGAGAGACTCAAAGTCTGGCCACTCCTTCAGACAGATCAGCGTCACGCTCTGTGGATGTGTGCTGTGACTTCTTCCCTCTCCTCTTCTTCCCCTTTCCAAAATACAGCCCTGGCTGTAAGGAAGTGGTTTGAGGCTGCAGTTCCTTGAAGCTCTCCAGCAACATTCTTGTCAGCATTTTAACTTTGTTTTCTTTCTGCTATGGTAAAGATGAGTAATTCTAGACAGTGGTCTGGCACAGAAAGGAGGGAAACATTTTCTTATTCAGAACTCACACCAGGATCAAACTGCCTTAATTGATGCAGTTTGTGAGCTGTTTTGGTGAGTGACGGTGACTATTTTGCCCTGCCTTGAGTGAATCAGGTTCTCCCTCTCTCCTTGAGATAATGTTCTCTGATTTTCATGAGTATCAACCACCACTTTCCTTTCTTCCAGGCTACTGGCTGGTATGCTGTATTGGGTTTGCATGGCAAGGTTTT
>NW_010323533.1:0-2491 GCF_000700745.2 Antrostomus carolinensis | reverse complement strand
TTTTTTTTTTTCTCCTTCCTCTGAGTTATAGTGGATGCAGAAATTGAGAGAAAAAGCAGAGAGAATTCTTGTCTTCATATATATATATATATCCCCGATATTACGGGGCTTACCCGCCTACAATAAAAGATATTGTGAGAAAAGGTGCTTCTGCTGGTAGAGGGAGGAAAAAAAAAGCCCCAAACCGACTTGCCCTGCAAGCAGTAGGAACCAGGGCTCATGAACTTTGATGGCTCTCATCCCTGATGGGTGTTGATGGCTGCTCAGTGCAGGGCTGTGTACTACTTTGCATACCATTGTGCAGGAGCTCTAAGTGTAGACTGCTGCAAAGGCAGAAGAAACTTCCAGACAAGCTTTCGTTCTGCTGTAAAAACAGTACAGAATGAAAAAAAAAAACAACAAACCTAGTCAGGTTTTGGCACCTGTTTCCAAAAGAAAAAAAGTCTTCTTTTCCCCCCTGTTACACTGACCCTCCTACTTGTGTTTTGCGATGAATGAAAGTAGAACACAGCTCTTGCCAATTTTCCTTCCCTGCTTTGCTCTGTTGGGCTTTGTAGACACTGCAGGTACTCAGACCATTATAGAAGAAACCTCTTGATACTTGACAGCTTTTCTGTGAACGTTTCAATTTATTGCATCTGCTATGGGAAAACAAACAAAACAAACCCCAAACAAAAACCAAACCTTTCTCCAGGGTCTGGTCATTTGAAGTGTCTTTGCTGTGTTACATCACTCTGCATCTTGGATGTGACATTTCCCTGGTTGTGTTTACAAGATGTGCATTTGTCATTGTTGCCATTGTAATAGCACCCAGGAAGCACACAAGCAAATTAAATGCAGATTGCTGGAGGGAAGGGAGAGGAAAAGCAGTCCCACAAACCTGAACTTAGAAATAGAGTCAGCTCTCTTGTTCTGTCTGCCTCTTTTTGGAGAGAAATTTAACTGTGATGCCTCATGAGCCAGCCTGTAATTCAGTAACCAGTGAGGGAGACCTGTACCTCTTGGTCTGTTACACTGGATTAATGCAGGAGCTTTTCTGCAGCCTGGGGACCAGTGCTGATGCTATTTCAGAGTTTTTTGTTTTCCCCTTCCATCCAATGATAGTGTGTAAGACTTTTTCTTTTTTTAATTTTTTTTTCATTCCCTAAGGCTTTATTAGTAGTGGTATCACTGTAATTAAGCTGACTGAACGGGAACAGAAATTGTTGATCCTGGAGAAAAGGAGGCTGAGGGGAGACCTTCTGGCTCTCTCCAGCTCCCTGAAAGGAGGGTGCAGAGAGGTGGGGGTGGGTCTGTTCAACCAAGGAACAAGTGACAGGACAAGAGGAAATGGCCTCAAGTTGCGCCAAGGGCAGTTGAGATTGGATGTGAGGAAGAATTTCTTTGCAGAAAGGGTTCAGAGGCATTGGCAGGGGTTGCCCAGGGCAGTGGTGGAGTCCCCATCCCTGGAGGGATTGAAGAGTCGTGTAGACACAGTGCTGAGGGACATGGGTTAGTTGGGGACTTGTCAGTGTTGGGTTAATGACTGGACTGAATGATCTTAAAGGGCTTTTCACAACAGAACAGTTCTATGACTTGCTTTGAAACAGTCTCCCAATTCCACTGCACCTCTCTGGAGGTCTTCCTGGAAATGTGTCCTTATGGAAATGTGCAGCTGCAGATGAGTAAGTGCTCAGCTGACCACCCTCAGCTCAGAAAGGTAATCAGGTGGGAGAGGAAAACACATTTTGTTAGTGAGTGCTTTCCATGGCTTGGAAGAGCAGGCATTTCCATTTTAACCAGCAAAGCAAAACGAAAAACAAACTCTAGAAGTTGGCATCAGGCCTTAGTTCACTGGGGCTGGTGAGCAGTGTGAGGTACGTTTGACATAATGGCTCTAACGTGTCACAACATCTGATACCAGCAATAAACTCTCCCACTCAGAACATACCAGCACAGGGCCTCTGATGGGCTCGAGAGCATCTCTTGGCTGCTTACATCTGGCTTTAGAGATATTTTTTAAAACTCCTTACAGACAGAAATACCAGTAGCTTTCTTTTTTGCTGACTAAAGGATTTTAAATCTTTCTCCTGAATTTTGAATGTACAGTGTTAAATATACTTTGATGGAGAAGGATGAACAAGACTGTGATACGCGCAAAGGAACGTTCCACTAAAGATTGTCCAAACACCCTGCGGGGTTCAGCTTTATTGCAGCTCGTCCAAACTGGAGGTGAAACGACTTTTTAACCTGTTTGTTCTATTTTTAAAAAAATAATTTGATCTATGTTCCGTTTGTAAATGAAAGAGAAGAGAAATCTTTTTATTAAACAAGCAAACACAAAAAAGGAATGTAAAGTAAAAATGTATATCTGTATTTTTGGATTATGTTAGAGATAATTGATATATTGTTATAAATAAAGTATTTTTGGGAACGATGGATGTGGGAGAGTGTTGGGGTGGCCTCCTGCCGCCAGGGGGCGCTGTCGCCTGACAGTGCTTAGAGCACGGAC
>NW_010323532.1:0-1066 GCF_000700745.2 Antrostomus carolinensis | reverse complement strand
GGGGGGGGTGGAGAGGTTTTTCACCACACGTCTTCCTCTTTATTTTCCGTTTTTAGTTTAAACCCCTGGGGGCGAGGGCGAAAGGCGAAATATTCTTCTGCAATACAGGTCACCTGAGAAAGAAACGCTCTCCCTTTACCTCCCACCCCGTAAAGAGTTTCCTCCCTGGACGCGAGGAAAAATGTTTAATAACAGTGCTTGTTGTGTGCCCCCAATTTATGATTCAACAATAACGTATCAATGAAAATATGATCTATTTAAATAATTATTTGTTTTATTTATTATTTTCGTCCCTGGCGTGGAGTTTATTATTAAAACGGACGGAGCGAAGCCCTTCCCCTAAGGTCCCCCCAGTCACCTCGGGCTCGCCGAGTTGAATATTGCGAATCCACCTCGATAGGTTTGGGCAACCAATTTTTATTTTTCTATCGGGATTATGTTGCAAGCATTCGCAAACCTGCCTTTTTACAAAACCACCGTGTTTTGTTAGAAACGTAAAGTGCTCCCCTCTCGCTTTCCGTTGAGACCCAGTCTCTTGTCCCTATATATTGTTTACAGGACACAGAAATGTCCCAAACAGTTTCCTTCTCGGGGTTAGCGATAGCGGAGCTTGTTGTATCGGACCCGTTAGGACCTGCTTTGAAATACAGCTACTTTTCCGCATATATATATATATACACACATATATATTATTTTTCCCCCGTACAATTTTTTTTACCTCTGCTAATGAGTCCAGTTTCGGCGGCGGGCGGAGGTTGTATTGAATTTTGAGAATTTCCCCGAAACGCTGACGTTTCTGTTCGACTGGTGTTTTTTCTAGATTAATTTTAGTTTGTTTTACTCGTCGAAAAGTCCCAGCAGGAGCATGATTCCGTAAAAAGGAAAATATAACGGCGGGTTTGATCGCCGACTACATCTGCCGTCCCCAAGCCTGCGCCAAATGTCCCCGTGAGAGGGGTACGGGGCTGTTCCTGTTTTGCGGGTAAAAAGGGCAGTGCAGGAGGGTGAAGCGGGGCACATCTCTCGGGCTCCCCTGTGCAACCGTGTCGCTCAGGTTTCCTTCACC
>NW_010323531.1:8547-9536 GCF_000700745.2 Antrostomus carolinensis | reverse complement strand
TATTATTACTTAAAAATTCTCCCCAGGAAATCTTTTTTTCATCTTCAAGCCTCCATCTTGGTTGTCATTCTCTCAGCCTGTGGCTTTGCATTGCATTTTCAGGCCTAGAGGTTTAACATTAAAAAAAACAACTCTGGGCAAACTCTGATTTCATGTAAATATATGCATTTATAAATCATTGACTTTGAGGACTTAATGGAACTATGCCAGGTTCTAGTGTTACTTTCTCCCCTTTTACTTAAAATATGAGAGCAATCTCTTGGGAATAATTGAACTATTCACAAGGAATTGCATGAAAAAAAGTAAAGATGGCTTCTTTTAATCCCAGTCCAACATATTTTTGCATACACTTGAATACTTCAGTGATATTAGCCCTCAAAAGCTTTTAAAGATATGCATGTGCCTGGGTCCTTCTTGGGTAGAGTTACATGGTTGTAAAATAAATATATATACACGTACATATACATTTAAGGGGCTTATTGTCCATGCTACCATTTATTACCTTCTTCTAATGCTGATGCCTCATTCCTTATATTAAGGTTGAAAATTGCCTTCTAGAAATTCCTCTGTAATGAAGAGAAAACTGGGCCCTGTTCCCCGAAAATCCAAATGATTTCTGGACATTGTCGCAGGACAGGCTCTGCATTTGAGAACACTACGAATTAGCAAGTACCAAGTGCAGCAGAGACTTCAAAATCTATGCCTATAAATTTCACAAAAAATTTCAACATAACCAATTCATGGGTGTGTCCAGGGGAAATTGCACTCATCAGAGTGTTTCAGCTCTTAACTTTTAGTGTATTCCAGCCAAAAGGCACAGCGCTGATGTCGGGAACACATGAGCGACAGCGTTCTTTTGCAGTCAATTATATCCCATATTTGGGCCACTGAAAGGCTGATCTGAGCTCACTGATACCACTGTACCAGCATCTGAGGTCTTGAATTCAGCCATTAGAGAGAGCTGTTGAGCTGCAAGTATTGAGAGAATA
>NW_010323531.1:0-8496 GCF_000700745.2 Antrostomus carolinensis | reverse complement strand
GGATGGCGGGTATGCTTTACACAGTGTGCATAATGACTATAAGTGGTTTTATTTACATCTTAATACATTAATTAAACAAAGCAACAGGTTACTGAGAACCCCAGGTATTTTTTCACTCAGTTTTGTTGCGTTTGGTCTCATTAACCAGTCTGAGTTGATGGTCATGGTTTCTCTGACGTGCTTTGGGTATAGGGTGTCTTACTGTCGTCTTCTGGTGTCCTGTATTGCTTAGCAATTAAAGTGCTTGCTCTGCCTCTGTTCCGTATCTGTTCCCCAGTGCATGTGGTGAAAGGAGGTACCTGATTCTGAGAAGGGAAGCAGTAACCTATTCTGTTACGGGGGTGCTCTGTCCCTCTCTGTAGGAGGAAGAGGAGGGGTCAGAGGAGGACAGCAATGTGAAGCCAGATTTCACAATTACCATGAAAACAGATTTCAACGTGCGCAGCTTCTTGGATCAACTAGAAGATGATGCTGACGGCTTTGTTTCCCCGGTGGATGATAAGATGCCATCTAGGAGCAATCAGGATATGGGGCTTTCAAATCTCCATGAAGCATCTATGTATGTTGAATTCACGGGCAACTCAAAAAGTTATATCTTGCTAAGATAGCATTTTATTTGTTAGAAAAGGGTCTAGATTTTTTTTCCCAATTTATGATCGGAGTCAGATGGTTTTGCACATTATTTTTAAATGCAACAGACCCTCATATGAAATGGTGTGGGAAGAAACTACCTTGTCCTGATACTGGTATCTGACTTCTGCATCTATGGATGCTAGCACTAAAGAGTAGCTCCACTTCACCAGTGGCAAGCCTTTATCATGAAAACAACCCTGTGCTCTACAAGGTTTTACAGGTTTTGGAGAGGTCAAGTTAAACTAGGTTTGCTAGTTTCAAGCACCTGGGTCTGATGCAAACGTACGCAGGTCATAGCTTTAAGTTGTGACCAGTGAATCTTGATCCTGTAAAAGTCACCAAAACCAGACCTATCTTCAGCAAGTGAGTTTCACAGAAGTTAGTGGTGAATTGTGAAATGCACGCTTGACCTCCGTAGAGGCTTCAGCTTAAGTGTATGATGGTTTTGCTGAACTAAATTCAGAGAGCCTTTTGTTGCAAGTAACATCCAAGTTGCCAAAGCTGCTTGCAGGAGCAGCTCCGTTGCTTGGCATGCGTACAGCCATACATTTGTAGATTGACTGTATGTTTCCTGTTATAACTGTGTACATATGTGTAATCTTGTTTATATTTAAACCCAACAGCCCTGAACTCCTAGAGCAGCTTCAAGAAGTCAGGGAAGAGAAGAAGCGCATCAGAAAAAAATTGAGAGACTTTGAAGATAATTTTTTTCGACAAAATGGAAGGTAATAATTTCTCAGCTGTCTCTCTGTCCTTCAGCTACTTTTAATGTGTTTGGCATCTACAAAGACCTCCAAATATGGAAAGTTACCTGAATTCACTATTACATATTTCTTCATCATCATCGTCAGTGTTTTACCCACAATCATTAGACCTACCCATTAAAATGAATTACTTCCCACCCCCCCATCTCGCCCCCAAAGAACTTCAGGGACCACAGCCTCTTTGAAAACTTTGTCTTAGGACAAGCAGTGGGAAGCAGAAGTACAGATTGTGAAAATCCAGCTGCCTCCAGGACAGCTGACAGGAATGATGGAAGAGTTTCTCAGTAATAGAATAATTGATGTTTTTTCTAATGATGCGTGTTTAGATTTCTGTCCTATTCTTGCTTGTTGGTGAGGCATTCAGGCGCTATTTTAACAAGTATTTCTGCTTTAGTGTAGCTGGGTTTATCATTTTCAGAAAATGTCCCTCATTAATGAGCTGATAATGTAAGAGTATAAATATATTAAAACATTCTGTCTTGTTAGTTTCTTGTAACCAGCCATCATCCTTAGAGGTTCTTGTAAAATCACTGAAAACTTGAAAGTTCCATGTAGGCTAGAAGAAATCTGATCAGATACCATCTGCCTTTTCACAAGTGTGCCTGGCCATGTAAGTGATGTGGTGCCGAGCCAGGGGAAGCTGTATTTTAATTTGCCATCAATTTGCAAGCGTCTCGTGCTGTGTTGGAGCAGTTTGTTTGCCCCTCTTTTTTTTTTTTTTTTTTATTTCTCAAAGGGTAAAAGTTTTGATTTTGTTCCCTGATAGCAAGTGAAGGAAAGGAGCTGCTTTGTAGGTCTTGTTGGGGGACAGAAGGAGGCTGCTGAGGGAAGACATCCTGTTACAGAAATTCTCATAATCTGCTTTCACTCCCACTAGGAACGTGCAGAAAGAAGACCGCACTCCTATGGCTGAAGAATACAATGAGTACAAGCAGATTAAGGCCAAGCTGAGGCTGCTGGAGGTCCTGATCAGTAAAAGAGATATTAGCTCCAAGATGATGTAAAGGGGGAGATTGATTTTGCCAGTAAACAAAGAGGAGGAGAAAGCACCAAATGGACAAATGCATGAAGTGGATGCAGCGGGAGCCTGGCTGGGGACAGCTGAGGAGCTCCCTGGGAACTGAAGGGCCATCCCCAGAGGTGGGAGGGGGAGGAAAGGTGGCTTTCCATCACTCTCTACGCTTGCTGTTGCCCAGTCTTTCTCCAGGCCTGATGCCCAAGATGGAGTTTGCCAGTGTAGGAGATATGACGATCTGCTGCTCAGTGACTTGACTGAAGGCTTGACTGAAGGGATCCTTCTGTTTTGATTTGCTTACAGATCCTGTAATATGTAGAGTATCAAAGCCAGCCATACTCTTTTTTTACACCCCACCCCACCCCCCAGGATATCATAGCAAGAGGCAAAGTAGGATGAATAGTGATTAAATCAGCAAATAGGTTCTACTTTAGTTTAACAGACAAGTGCCCTGACTGATCTCATGTGAAGGCACAGGTCAGATAGCACCAAGATTGTTCTCTTGTAGTGACAGTAAAGATTTGCTCAGACTTTTGACCTGTTTGGGGTCCAGCATCTTCTGTTGCTCTAGACAAATGCTGTAAGAATCTCCCAGTCTTCACCCAGCGCCGATGTGAGTTACAGTTTTGCCTCTGCCTGAGTTGGATTTTCTTTCCGCTTTTTTGATGGCCAATTTGACTCAAGTAGAATAAAGTACTTGTATCTCTTTGGGGTAGCAAAGACAATGAGCCATGCAGCAAGGTTCTTGCTGGCTTGTTCTGCTTGGATGGTGATACTGTAACATGACCATGTTTAGGCAGCTGGGAGGGGAAGAGGTTTTAAAAGCTTTAAGTCAGAATCCCTTGGGATTTTGGTACCTGATTGGGTGAATGTCTGGTGTCAGATATCTGGAAGATATCTAGAAGACCCACCCCATTAGTAGGTGTGCTTCGCCATTTGATAGATGTAAGAGTCCAAGCTGAACAGTCCATGTGGGTGCCATACATACTCACTAGCCTAAATTCTGTTCTCTAATGTACACCATCAATCACGTTATGTGGGCTGCAGCAATAACAATGCGATGGTGGCATCCTGGGGTGTGTTGGTGGTGTACAGTGCAGAGGGTGCTGCAGGGAACCGAAAGCCTAGAGCCGTGCTCTGTCTGTAGGAAGGGCCCGTGTCTCAGGTGCAGGTTTTGACAATTCAGCATTTTCAAATTAGTTTATGACTTTCAGAAAAGAAAGTCCTGGGACACCTGATTCAGGTGCTTGTGTCAGACAGATGCTGCCTGAAGGAGTGAAAGGTAACGAGTTCAGGAACACCCCAAGTAGCTGAGGGATCACAGTTCTGCAGTCCCAGGCCACCTGGGCTTGCTCCCCCACTCCAGAGGCTTTTGTGCACCAACTCGCTCTGCCCCAAGCCAGGGCTCGACCCTGAGGTCCCAGGGAGAGCATTTCTGTCGTGCTTTCTTTTGCATTAATCCCTCAGGGAGCTAATGTGTAGAAGCCAAATGTCTGAGATCAAATGCAGTGCCAGTGATCATAGCCAGGCCTCATGCAAGTCATGCTGGTGGAGGCAAGAAGAGGACCCCCAGAACAACTTCTCCCCCTTCCTTCTTTGTATGGGCAGGTAGGCTCACAAATAGATGTATTTGGGTTGTGGTACTTAGACTTACCCAATTCCACTTGCTCTATGTGCTATGGTAGTTCTTGCCAAAACTGATGCTGAGGGTGTTTGGTCTCTTCAGGATCCCATAAATCTCTTCAGAAGGCAGCCTTCTCCCTTTGGTGGGTTTGCACATGGCCATTACTAATCTGGGTGGATAAGGCAGTGATGTGTGTTAGTTAGTGAAAGCACTTAGGAGGGAGACTCCCAGGTGTTTGGGGTTTTTTTTTACTGATTACAGAATTGCCCTTTCTATATAAAATCAGAGTAAGACTGAATTTCTTATTTGCAAAGAGTCCAGAGGAGTTGCATGCTGGCCTGAGGCTTGGGTTTTCAGAGATGCTGAGTTTTCTATCAATTGAGAGATGTGGAGCTCTGCCTCTGCAACACTGATCCTTTGAGTGTGTGTAGGCTGACAAATGGGCTCAAAAACTTGCTTTTAAAGATGCTTGACTGGAAGGGAAACCTGACCAGGGTAAACCCTTGTCTGAACACAGGGCAGCCCAGAAAACAGAGCTGTGCCTTTGTCCTTCAGCCTGCTCTCATGGGCTCTTCCTCTCAGAGTCCCTAGTCAGCTCTCCCTGGTTATTTCAGATAGAGCAGCTGAGCCAGACTGGCTGTGGTGTCACTCTACTAGTAGAAGCGTGGGATGAGAAAGGCTGTTGGGTTACAAAAAAGAAGTCCTCAGCACTGGCTCAGTTTGGTATTGTTCAGGCCCAGTTCAGCAGAGCAAAAGCACGTGTGGTGAGCACACGCCCCAGGCATTTGGGATTTTGCTGAATTACGATGGACTAAAGCTTGGGCGTTCTGCTGAGTCTCAGCCTGGACAGCTTGATGTGGACAAGAGAAGCAGTTGCTGCCCTTTCTTCATAGTCATACATTTTTCCAGTGGGCCAAGGCTTCCCAGGATTATGTTTTCTCTGCTTATTTTTAAAAGCCTGTTTGCACTGTGTACTGATAAATTATCTGTTTTGCTGGGTTTTGCCCCTGACAAATCTTGATAAATGATATGTAGGGAACAGTCCATTTTATTTTTAAACTGATGAGATTGTAGCATTTTCTGATGCTTAGTTACCGCTGTTTACATGGTATATTGCTAGAATTTCAGATAGTTTATATGAAATGTAAGTACAATTATGCACTTTAGAGAGTTTATATTTTTGAATTTTGAAAGCTAAAAGTAACAAAACCTGTTAACTGAGATTGTACATTAAAAGAAAAAAAAACCCATGCCTAGCCATCTCTCTTTTTAAACTTCTATTTTAAACTGTTCTTTTCAAGTCTTTCCCCATGGCAGAAAAGAAAAAAAAAAAATCATCCACCTAGTTGCAAAGGGAACTGCTGGAAAAAGACCATTGTAGAGAAGAAGAGAATTTTAAAATTCCAGTCCTGGAAAGACACGTACAAATGCTGAACTTTCTGTCCTGGGTCTGCAGATGCTGTGACTCCCCTCTCCCAAGCCTGCACAGGAGGAGGGCTCCAGGACCTGAGGACTAAAATGTTGTCTTTGTATCTATCTCCCACAGATGATTTGAGTTCCCACTAACCACAAATAGCCAGAAATGGTCTTTGTCCTGCCACACTCCTCTCAAGTCAATCCAGACAGCATCTGTGCATTTTGTTTGATGATTTGTCTGTGCCAACATCAGTGACTATTGACTGGAGAACATTAAATACAAGACTGTTTTTAAAAGGTGTGAAGTACTGTACAAAAATCTACTTCATGTGATATAAATAAGCTGTTAGTATCTAAGACAACCTGTTTCCATGTCACTAGAACAAACTGTCGGCTGTAGGACGGCAGGACGGTCTGTGGGGCGTCCCATCCACTGGGGCCATTTCAGACACGCGTGTCTCTGTGTTGCCACATTGTGGGGTGATAAATCATTGCAGTTTGTTTAAATGACGATGATGAAGGGGTTGTGGACAAAATAAGATTGCGAGAGTTAAAGACAGAGGAGAAACTTGTCATTCTTACAAGTTGCATTTGGTTTTACTCTGTTTACTCCTGAGTAAACAGTCAAATAATGGATGTTTATGTTAAAGGCAGTGAAATTAAAGCATCTTATCTTTTTAATCATTCTGCTAAGACATCAGTTGTTATTCCTGGTACGTGCAGGTTGCAGAGAGTAAGGGCTGCCAGGCGTCCTCCAGCCTGAGGTGCTTCCTGGGTCCTCTTGGGAGATGGTTGCAAATTGCTGATTCACTGGTGCTTGAAATGAGCTCTGAGGTGAGAGCCGGGCTGTAGCCTGCGCTGTCCCCACAGTGCCTGGAGGTGAAGGTCACCCTGTTTGTGGGGCTGTGTGGGGATGAAGTGCTGGCCAGTCAGCAGGGCTGTCCTGTCCCGGGGCTGCGCTGTTGCCCTTGCCACCAGTGGCCCGTGCTGGCTGGTGGCAATGGTGCAGCAGCACAGCTGCCACGGGCTGGGTACCTGGCATGGCTCTTGTCACAGGTGAGAGCAGCTGGTGCCTGGTGTACATATGGGATGCGGAGTTGTACTTCACCTTGTTCTTCAGTTTACTTCGGCTTCACTGTTTGTGTTTCCCATCTCTTGGGGAAGGGATCCAGGGACTTCGAGCTGTTGGGGAGGGAATTTGGGCCCAGGCTTATTTCTCCTAAACCAACACATAGGAGGGGACTTTGCTTGCTTTATGTGCAGATGTGGAAGTTAATTTTGCAGTTGGAAACTGTAACAAGTGATGCTTTCAGTGACCCTCAAGTGTGGGATAACTCAGTGGAAACGGTGGCTCTCTTCTTCTACCATATTCCTGAAGGGCAAAAAGACCCTTATTGCAGTGGGTGCACTTTACAAAGTGCCTTCTGGCTCAGCAGAGGATGCTGATTGCAGCAGTATTCCCCGTGTGTGATAGAAAAAGTGCTGTTAGCACCAAAAGCATCAGCGGAACCTGGGCCTCGCGCCTGTTGCGTGCCTCATGGGCTGGGCTGATTCCATGGTTGTGCACTGGGAAGTGATGTTGTTTATTTGCCCGTGGGAAACAACAGTCCAGTGGTTCACGTGCACGGATCATGGCAGAGCCTGACCCTAGAGTCAATAGTCACATCCTTACTGACTGCAGCAGCAGGACAAGCCTTGGCACAAGGTGTGTCCTTGGTACGTGTGCCAGAGCTTGGCTCTTCCAAACCCTTTGCCATGCGTTTTGTGATACTGGTCTGACTTCATATTTATGTATACAGCCAGAAATCTCTCCCTACATCTGTCACCTAAATCCCTCTCTCACTCCTCTGAGGAGAAGCTGCTGTTCTCATTTGCTGCCCCTGGGTTCCTGCTTAGGAGTGGATGAGATGTATTAATGCTTAACGTGATGACAGTCTGGTAAACGGGGGAGAGGGAGCGGGGGGTGGTCAGTGGGCCTGCAAAGAGATGCAAAGTAAGAGCTGACTGCTAAGCAGGAGTTCCTGGTCTCCTAATTCTCCTTCAGGGGGTCCCTGAGGGATTGTTGCCTTTGACCATCCCAGCACACAGCAGCTCAGGCCCTTCGCTTGGGATGTGAAACACGTTAATTGGGTCCAAGAGTCCAACCATGAACATCCTACATCCACCCCTGTGAGGCTTGGTGCCCCACATTCAGAAGCCTCATGGAAAACTTGGAGCAAGCTCCTGCCCTTGGAGATGGGAGTGGATAGATGGCTCCAGCTACCGAGGGGGCTGGTGCAGGCTCACCAACCTGTACGGTGATGCAGAGCAGAGGGTGTTGTACACTTGCTGGACCCTGTATGGCCAGCATGGTCCTTGTTCCTCCCTTTGCACGCCTGCATGTAGTGGTGACCTATCTCCTAGTCAATGGATAAGTACATACATTAAACAAGATCGATTTATGCAAATAACTTGGTGTATTTGATTTGGTTGGTGTGCATTGGCGGGGGGGGAGCGGGGAGGTTGGACCTGAGTGAAAAAAATAATAATAAACAGTTTTTCAGACTTGATTTCCTGTGTAGAAGCAAATACAGAACCCGGCCGTGCGCCCGGGGTGTTCCACAGCTGATGACACCTCGGCAAATACAGGCCGGGGTCTGTGCTTATGTGAATTGAATCTCTGGCACCTTTCCTTAAGGGCAAGGGCTTGGCAAACGTGCACAGTTTGTGCTTTGTACGAAACAAGAAAATGAATGCACAGACACGCACACGGTCACGCACACGATCACGCGCGCACACAGAGACACGCACACGGTCACGCACATGATCACATGCGCACACACAGACACGCACATACGCACACGGTCACACACACACAATCACATGCACACACACAGACACGCACATACGCACACGGTCACACACACACAATCACATGCACACACACAGACACGCACATACACACACGGTCACACACACGATCACATGCACACACACACAGACACGCACATACGCACACGGTCACACACACACAATCACATGCACACACACAGACACGCACATAC
>NW_010323530.1:12728-23656 GCF_000700745.2 Antrostomus carolinensis | reverse complement strand
TTGCCACAAAATAAAAGGGAATAGAGAGAGCATGTGCACATTTTACCAAGCCAGAGAAGTAAGCACAGCGAGTTCAATTCCTATGGTTAGCAAGATGTGCTACTCAACTATTTGTAGTATTGGAGAGAGTTATTTAAAACATTAAAAACACAATGACTGAAATACTAGCAAGGGTTTTTTTTCATTCAAGCTGAATGTCCCAGCTCATTTTAGGACTGCAGTTTAAGGGATGGAGAGTGGTGGGGGGGTGGTGGTGTTGGAAATCAATCCTGCTTTGCACAGGGAAGTTTAACAAGTGAGGGTTTACAGTTGCATACTTTACTGTTTGGAATAGTAAACATAATTTAACAGATTTGTTTGTATAACTCACCAGGAGTAATATTGCCTACTGGTGAGTGATACCACTCACTTTTCACGAGTCCCTGCCCACCGTCTGTCCCAAGCTAAGCTACTTGTTTTCATTTTAAGAAATTGCACACGCAGATGAATGAGTGACAGACACTTGGGATTACATTCAAGTGTCAATTTGACACTTATGAAGTAAATATTACTAAGGAGAGTGGCATCCCCACTTCCTCATTCCTTAATACCAGCCCAGGCACAGTAATTGGTTTCAGGACTCTTAAACCAGTAAGTTGAGTTCCCTTGAATCTATCTTTGATACTCATCTCAGTTCTGGCACACATCCTTGCTTGTTATCCTTCCTACCTCTTGGCACCCGAATTAGGAGGAGGAAGGTGACAAGATTAACTGTAGAGCATTTTCTTCCACGAGCTGAAACAGAGAAATTGTAGTTCTTGTGCACCTCCAAGACAGAGTCCTTTTTAAGCCTTCACCTACACCCCGGGAGCCACAAGTAACAAATAGGTGAATGATCTCTGCTTGCCATTAGAGCTTTCAAAATGCCACATTTTAAATAAACTGGGCCTACCCAATGCCATCAGCAAAAACAGAGTTGCATAGACTACACTGTGATTACTAAATTAAAACTATTGAAAAAGAAGCAAAATCTTCACTGCATGAAGCAGAGCTATCAACATGAACCTAAAGCCTGTGATTTTTTTTCCCCACTTCACAATATCTATTAAAAGAATCTTCTAATGAGTACAATTTTAAGCCTAAAATGCCTTTCCCCCCTTCCCCCCCACTCATCAACTGCCAATGTCAAGATTCACCCTCTCTGGGTGCCAAGCATTTTATTCTCCTTTTCCTGCAACTCTGAACTGACACCAATGCTACAAGCCATTTAATATAAAAGTTCACTCACATTTGTGAAAGGAGACCATGCTAATTTAGTTCAGAAGTTGAAATAAAGCTAGACAGAAAACCTTGACCAGAATTCTGAAAATATAAATAAGGGCAAGCAACATTTCAGAGGGTATAATTAAAGCTCCATCTTCTGGAGACCAACACAATTTGGATTTCTCAGAAACCACATGCAGCGATAACTTCTTGCTCAATTTGGGTGGTACAAGCTGTCGTTTCTCCTGATTTCCCTCCTCCTCCCACCAGCACTGAACTTATTCAAGGTGACCCAGAAGAATTTAGAACTGGTTACAGTTGTATTACACTCATGTTTCCTAACTTAATGCACACTGAAGATACTCAGCTACGTTAAGAAAAACGAAAAGGTAGAGGAATGGACCAGGAGAAAAGTAAGTCTTTGGCCAGGCCTCCTCTACTGAGAAAAAAATTCAGCTGCCCACTTAACAATTAGCTTTCTGAACACAGACATGGAAGAATAGTACTTCGTATAAATTTGTTCATAAACTTGAGTTTAAACATTACTTAGCAATATTTGTTTAACCAAAACTAAACCAAAACCAGCTTTTATATCTTTAGCTGCATCCTTTTTGATCAGCCCCTGAGGTAACAGGGTTGCCTCACGAATAACTCCAGCGCAGTTCAGCATTCAATAAACCCACAACAATCAAGAAGACAGGAAAATCCTCAATATTTTCTTTAAAGATAAAAAAATTACTTCCCCAATTTATGCTTAATTTTTTTCATATTGAATATACTTACTGTACATGGAGATTTCAATTCAGTTCTCATTCATAAGAAGCAAGGGCAAAACCAACTAAAGTTAGGAGGGTAACAACATTAAGTATTTCCTCAGCTCTTTAGTTCTCACGCTTCACTGCAGTTTTACAGCTCAAAAAAATCAGCGTTGGCAAGTTGTTTGCTTTGTTGAATTATAAACAGATTCCTTTGAAAGAAGGGAGAAGGAGCTGCAAATTCATAGTTCTGTGCCTACAAATGAGACTAGGCACACAATAATAAACTTAGAAAAGCTCGCATAGATAAATAGTTATATTTAAAATACTAAACTGATAATAAAAGCTCTGATTTGTTATAAGCACTGAGTCTCTCAATTCAATGTGAGAAACTTAGAAGGAATATAATTCAGTCAGTCACTAAATCCAGACGCCAGCTGATCCAGTGAAGTATAGAGATCTTACTAGTTTATGAGATTCTTTAAACTAGAGAACATTAAGATAGCCTGCACCAAGTAGAGGTGCCGATCTTCATTAAGAATCTTAATGGCAAAAAGCTAGACTGCAGCTAAATCATGACAAATACCTCAAAATGTTCCAGAAAAAGAGAAATAGCTGGAATTTGCAGTGTACTGTTCATCAGTTTTAAATGCATAACCATCAGTCAGATCTCCCACAGACAGCAGCTCACATATCACCAAATACAGAAGCAAACCTGTAACTTTTGCACCCACTAGTACAGAACAGTACTCATTCCATGATTTCAAGCAAGAGAATCTGCATAGACCTCAACAGTCTCCTGCCTGAAGCACTTAGTGACAATTAACATTTACCTAGTTATGCAGATTATTAAGTTATTTGGTTTAACTTGTGGTCTCCCCACACTCTGTGCTACTAGACCACAGACTTCTTCTAATCAGTGATCTCCCCCCAAAAGTAAAGGCTCAGGGAAAAAGCAGCAAAATCCAAGTCTCTAACAGAGTTCAAGTAATTCAGGTGGTTCCCTTGAATGCCTTCTGGGTAGTCCTTTTTAGACCTATAAAGCAGGCATACAGTATTCTCCAGCATCATTTCAACAGATCTTCAGCCTTCTCCATTGCTTACTTCATATACCCCAATTAACGCACCTAACAATCACACCCTGGTATGAGTACAGAAAGGAAAATTCAGCTTAAAATTGTCCAATTACATTATTCTAATTTCATAAGATCCTATGATCTAGAATGTAAAGTGGTAATTCCATAATTGTGCTGTGGAGTACCAATTTAAAATGTTATTGAAAAAGAAGAAAGCCAATACAAGAGAAGTAACAGGAAAACAGCCACAGCATTAACAAGAAAAAAAAAAAAAACCTCAGAGCTATCAATGTCTGCCAACAGGGCTCAAACTCAGCTGTTGGTTCTGCCAAATAAGTTTGTTTCTGAAATACGTTCCTTTATCATCCTCCCAGTGGCACCCAAACAGGATTTCCTGTATTAAACTCATTTTTCAGCATTAAGTAGTGTGCACAGTGAATCCAGCTTTAAAAATATTGACATTAAGAGCATAATGTTTATCCTTTGCATAGGTACTGACTGGCAAGTCCCACTACCCAGAATTACTACTAGTAAAAGAAATGCATTATCCTATTTTTTCCCAGGTTTCACTACATTCTAAAAAATCCCAAATGTTTTTGTTTGGCTCATTTAAAAATAACAACTCCTACTACAGGCAAAAATTTCAAGAGGTGCAGGTGGGGAGAAACCTGCACCATTGCACTTTCTGGAAGGCCAGTATTCTGCAGTATCACACTTCCCAACTTCCCAGCTGCTGCTTCAGGTAAGGACAAAGCCCATTTAGGGAACTGAATGAGATCATACTTGAACAGATTTATTCAGTGTTAAGATAATTTCTGTACACCATCTTTTTCTGTTATGTAAAAGTTGTCATTTGCTGTAGCAAACAAAAGACTACAATTGCTTAAAAGAAAAGCATAGCTTAAGCTCATTTGGGAAGTGACACGTCTCTCATTACCAAACAATTCCCATTTATTATCTCTAACCTGCCTCACAAACAAAGACAAATACATTTATACTTCAGAAATAGTGCAACAGTTGCACACAGGAGCTGGGCCCACACAGCAGCTGTGCTGCAAAACTGAATCAGAGAAATGAAGAGCCACATCAACCGGCACATCCTCTGCCAGCACACGCACACCAGTGTCCTCTACAGCACGTCCTTGGCCACCTTGTGCAACCAAGCTGCAAGTGACTCGCTGTGGTTTCTGATGTCCTCCCGCAGGAAACTTTCTCTGTGCAGTATCTCATTAGAAACATGTTTTCTGAACATTCTGATTCCAATTTGTCTTCCTTCCTCTTTTTCATTAATTCTATAAACACTTTTTTTTCCCCCACCACTCCCCTCTCTAGGGTTTTCTGAATTCCAGGCCAAAAAACACTTGCAAGTCATCACAACCATCTTTTCTTCTCTTTCCTTTCCCCAACTTAGTTAGGCAAACATAACAGCTAAGTATCCAGAAGTTAATCCTTGCCATATCTACCTCTTTTAACTTCAACCTCAAAAGTAGAACCTTAGGGACACCTTACAAGGACTATCAGCTACGTTAAAGCAAAGGCTAAGTTACGGAGTCAAGGCAGATAAAGGGTCACAGTGAGAAGCGAAATAGTTATAAGGGAAGCTAAGTGACTAGGAGCTAGACAAACCCTTGAAGGACACCTTTAGAAAGGGTCACAGATCAGCAGGACTACCCTTCATAGCAACTTACTCAAGTGAGACAGTGAGAATCAGTGGTCGTTTTTGGTTTACTCCATATAAATTCATATCTATGGCTTCCATTATATTATTTTTCATTTGGATTATACGGTACTATAAGACTCTTGTAATCTTAAAGAACAGAATAAAATAATTCATCCTTCTTGAAAGATAGGTTTTTGTTTCCAAAAAATGTAAGAGAGCCTGTCTGCATCTCTCTTCCTGGCCAGTGACCCCACCCTTTATCTATGACAAAACGAAAGAGTTTTCTCTTAGATAGCCATTAGATGTTTTTTACATGATCAACAGGATTTTTTTTTTTTTTGGAGCTGCACAAAAATATGGGGATATGTTCACTGTTTTTAGACACATCACAGTGACACGAAAATATTTTCATGACAAAGAAAGAAGTTATTTTTTTTTTTTTGGAGCTGCACAAAAATATGGGGATATGTTCACTGTTTTTAGACACATCACAGTGACATGAAAATATTTTCATGACAAAGACATTTGACTAATGACTTTTAATGAACTCTAAAGTTCCCTTAAGAGGACAGCATGAATTACTTATATATTATGTTTAGGGTAAAGTATCTCACTTTCTCTTTTAGAGAAAATAAAATCTTTAGTTTTACAACATTTTGTATAAAGCAGGACCATGAAATCAAGCTAGAGGCTTTAAGCATCTTATTATAAACCCTTGCAGGTCATGGCCCCCAGTATCCACAATGGACTATGAAAGCAGAGGGAAAATACTCCTTAAAAGACAGTTTTTGTGAAGAGAGGAGCTACCTTTTTAGGGCTTATTTAATTGCCTCATAAAAACTGTATACATATTGTTTTCTTAACAACATTGTGTTTAATACATTGGTATAATCACACCATAGAGCTCAAGAATCCTTGTTACAAGCACTTACAAGAAATCCTTGTGTATCCTTTCAAAAGAATTGGCTACTAAAGGATTTTGGTCAGTCTGAAGCTTCTGTATAGAGAAATTTCAAGGAAGTCTGTTCTATGTACTTTGACGTATTTAAAATATTTCTGAGCGTATTTATAAGAAGTATCAAGATAGCGCACATCGAGGATGCACTAATAGGATGTAGCCCAGTCTTCCCAGTAGAAAGAGACAGGGACATTTCAAGAGCTCTGTTTACTTGGGTGGTTCACCATAGAAAGTCCCATACCTGGGAGAATGATGGAAGAAACACATACAACAAAATATTTCAATACTACAGAAATTTCAGCTAAACTTCCTAAAACTATCAAATGCGGGGAAGTTGCCATAAAAAAGGCCTTTATCATCAAGTCAGGATCAGCAAGGACAGTGCTAAGTCTTTGAACTTGACAGACAAATATACTTCGTCTTCCACTGAGACATGTTAACTCAATATTTAATTACAGTACAATATTAAATTTTTACTATTTTTCTCCCACAATATCATTAATCTCTAGCTTCTTCATGACTTGATACAATGAAGAATCACAAAAAAACATGTCTCAATGAGATTGCTAGGACTGATAACTTTGCTATTACTAGGTAGTACCTTAAAGACATTATAGCAAGTCAATAAACCTAGAAAACGAGAATATATCTGCATATTTATTTTACAGTGTTTACTTCCTTTTTGCTGCACAAGTGAGCTGGCATTACTTCTTTCAATTAAACCCTGCATGTTAAATAATGCCATAAAATTGCATATATTCCACCTAACACAAATCGGGCTTCTTTCAAAGCCACAAAGACAATATAGTTTGTCATTTACTTGTCTGATATGCAAAGCATAGCTGTCAATCAGTTAACATCCCTGACAGCAAAATTGCTGAACAGAACATGAAAAACATGAGGAGGGTCAGGACAAAGAGAGATAGCAGAAACATTTCTCCTCGCACACTTCGGTACTAATTTAGGATTCTCCTTCATTAAGATTCCCCTCCAGTCACTGTTATATCAAAACAAGGAAACTGTAGAAGGTTGAGAAGGCTCTAAAAGACAGTATTGTCAAATAAGTTAAGTTTTCTACCAGTCCTACTCATTTCAAAAGCAAGCAGTAGCATCATTCACTAATAATGGCCTCTTCCTTCAGAAGCAGGTTCACCTTTACCACTAGCTACAAGATCCCATTTCCTAACTCCTTATCTGGTCCACACTCCCCTCCCTCAGCCTGAACCTACGTGAAAGTCTTCATCTGTGTATGCCTAATGAAACCACATCTCATAGGAGGAACAGCATCTTTCTTCTCATTTCACTGCTTCCAAGTCATTTTTCTCTTATACTATGAGAAAGTTACATGCAGCAGCAGAAATGCTGAGGCTGCAACAATACAGAATGAAAAAAAGGCAAAACACCTTTCACTTGTCAAATGGCCCCAGTTATCGTCAAACATGAGGCAGAAATTTCCTCTGTGTAGACAACTTTTAAGATACTGTAATAACTAGGAAACTCTGACTTGTCCCCTTTCAAATCAACAGAAATACATAAATACCTGTAATCAGGTTTCTTTTCATATTGAGGACACATTTTAGAATAAGTTTAGGTAGAAAACCAGAAGCATCAGTATTCTACCTGTAAAATTTATTTGAAAAATTTTAAGGTGTCTGTCTCATGTGAAAGAACACCAACACTTGTAGCATTTGAGCAAATATGCAAGTTTGCTTTTGCATCATACAAATGATTCAACAGCTACACAGCACAGCGTCACAGGTATTTTTCTGGAGTTGTGATCTGTATCAGAAGATCCAGAGATTTCTTCAAATCATGATGCAATACAAGTGACATTTTGAGACTGCTGACAGGCAGCCATTCCTTACAGGACCCAAGAGCAGCTTTAGTTTTCAGCCTATGAGAAATAGTTTCATAAGAAAAATCCAGCTTTTACTTATTTACTGATAAATGAGAAATACTGGTTCATATTAGGCCATTTATTATTTTTTTTATAGCCTCTATCCCCTGTTCCAAATCCCTAATTAAAAATATTAAGGTAGCAAATCAAACCAGGGAATCACTAAATCCACTATAACTAAATCTTTGCAACTACTTTAACATTAGTGATATACAAAAACATCAAAAAAAAAAAAAAATTTGAAACCTGTACAACTACTACTGACCTGCACTTGATTAATTCTGGGCCTTGAAAATATAGGCAATCTAATTGCTACTATTAAAATTTTGTATTAACTTAAGAATTTTCAGTCTCCTTACAGAAGCTTATTTATATTCCCCTTCCTGAAATGGAAATTCCAAGTTTCCTGAGAGAAAAATGTTTGTGACTCACTGTGGGGGTTTTGCCAGATACATCCCTTTAAATCTGAGCAAGTCCAGCAGTATAGGCAGCTTCCATAAATCTGAAAGAAAACATTTTATTTGGGTTCCACCAACATACCCATTTCTAGAGTTCTACTTTCAATCCAGCACGATTTATGCTTTGTTAGCAATAGCACGCAAGTAAAGGATGTCTCAGTAATTTTCAGTGTTGTATAATCTATAACTTAGAAATACTAAAGCATCATCTTCTTGGGATTCAGAGAAGGTATTTCAGATGGGAATATACAGAAAATGAACTTCCAAAACCTGAAAGAAGCATCAGAACCAATTTTGGTTCATGTCCTCCTTTCTCTGTTCAGAGGAAACACAGAAAGAAAAATCAATAGATTAAATCTTTGCAGCTTTGTTTAAAAGAGAATAAATTAATCCTGATGGCCTCTGTGACATTTTCAGGAAAAAAAAAAAAAACAACAACTTTTTATTAGCACATTTGCAACAAATTTAATTCACCAAAGTGAAACATGGTTTAAAGGCAACTCCGCTAGTTCAGACAACTTAAGAAGCTGCTCTGTGACTAAATAAAGTATATTTTTCTGTTTAGCAGAGTGAAGGAATTTCCCCTCCCAATGCCCTACAGGCTTTTGATGCATTTTTTTCCTGTTCATAGCAGAACTGATTAATAGCTATGGCTTAAATCCAGCATACAGTTTTGGCAGCTGCTGACGGACCACTCCATCTACTTGCTGCTCCCTCTTTGCTACGCATAACACGTGCTGTTAAATGCATGCTGTCAAAAAGAGCTAAAATGATTCACTTTTAAATCTGGTAAATCTAGATTATGACTACTTAAAGAAGTTCCTTCTTAACTTCAGGTATGGAAAATAAGCAAACATATAAAACACACCGTCAGTTTTCCTGACAAATTTGGCATGCCAGTTGTCAAAGGATATAAAAAGAATCATCAGGTTAAAAAAAAATGGTAACTTTTTCCTCTGTTTACAGAGCAAGCTTTAATTAAACAAACTGTAAACCTTCCTATGAGCAACAATGAAGCTATGAAAAACAAGCAAGTCTTACGACTACTGGAATTCTATTTTTTGTCTCTATAGTTTACACAAGCAGCATTGTCTCCAAAATTACTGTTTAGCTGTGATGGAAACAGATCTGTTTTCAGATTACCAAAATACAACTTCTTCCTCCAGTACAGCTGGGCACCAAGAATTAAGAAACAAAACTTTTAAAAGTATTTATGTATTTATGAACATTATGCCTTTTTTTTTTTTAACCCCCTGCATACAATACAGCCTTTGCGAGAACAAGAGCATCCCAAACACATATACATATCCTACTCTTAACACTTCAAGATCATTTAACGTCACAGAAATGCTTGGCTGTCTTAAGATACCAAGGAATGAATATATTTCATTTCTAAAGGCAACAAAAGTTTGAGTCTTTGTCAGGTTTTAGATTATGTTTCTGTATGGAAATGAGAGAGACTAGAAGCTTTACTGTAAAAGAAGAAATACAGAGTTCATGGAGATGTTGAAGTGTTATTTACTTTCTTCACACTTGCAAGTTAAAAGTTTTATTTCATGTATTAATTTTGGATGTTGCTTCTGTTTTGAAGCAGTGCCAGCAGTGTATCTCCCGATGCCAGCAAGGATAACTTCCTTCAGTTTTCTTTTGGTTTGGCTGTTTTTAAGCAAAGAAGAAAGAATGTAGGTCTTCCACATAAGGATGCTTCAGCAAAATTTGAAGCTCTTTCTTGTTTTTATTGACATTAGCAGCATTTCTTTTAATTTCAAATTGTCACAACCAATTTTTTAAGCAACAAAATGTCGAAGTTTCAGACCTGTACTTACAGATACTATATTGTCCATGAAAGAGGGACAAAAAGGTTAACTAGCTCCCAACTTTCCTCCTAGACACACTGTTTTGTAGCCAAGTATAAAAGTATAGAAAGGTGGTTTTTTCTTACTAATTTACTAAAAGTATATTTGGTTTCCCCACAGGAAAATTCTACTCCCCTCCCCCACAATCATAAAATCACAAATCTATGCATTTTTCTCCCCTTTACAATAGCAGCACTTTCTTTTTGAAAGCCATACCAGAACTAGTAAGGTCAGAAATAAAACTACAAAAGACCGAGCCATGCCATGCCCCTACTTATCCTCCTGAAATATGAAGTACAGTCAGTAGTCCAACCTTTATTTTTAAGTCTGCCTGCCTAATAATTTCATACAGCAATATTAATCATCTCAGCATTCTTCTCTCACCCTTTTTGCTCCCCAAATAGGGTCCATAATGAGTTGCACCATATTTTTTGCAATCTACTGCAAAAAGGTAGAGGACTGTTTCAGGTTCTCTTATGAATAGCAGCATAGTGAGACAAGACACACCTATCAACATCACAGACGTCCAAAAAAATTTAGGAACACCTGCAGAACAGTTAGCTTAACAGTCACTGAATTCACTTGGGAAGTAATACTGGTACAGGAGGATATCAAGGAGACTGCAAACACTTCACTAATTTTCATTAAAATGAAAGCTGTTATTATCCCTCCTACACTCTCTCTCTCTTTCCAGACAGGTCTATAAAAAGATTGCGAAGGCAGTCAAAGCTAGCTGACACGAGGGGAGACATCTGCAAAAGCTGCTTTGCCAGTACAGTTTATGTCACTTCTCAGAACAAAATGAGTATTTGTTGATATGACATGACTAAAAGCATTTTTGATGGTGTAAAAACTGATCAGAGCATAAGTTAGGCTGGTACCACTGTACAGGAGAGCATCACCGACATCTCTCTTCTTTCTGAGAATCCTAGTCCGGATAATTAATGGGGCCTGGAGCACCTCCTATATGAGGAGAGGCTGAGAGAGCTCTGACTCTTCAACCTGGAGAAGACTGAGAGGGGATCT
>NW_010323530.1:0-12573 GCF_000700745.2 Antrostomus carolinensis | reverse complement strand
CACTAGAACAGGCTGCCCAGAGAGGTTGTGGAGTCTCCATCTCTGGAGATGTTCAAAACCCACCTGGACATGATCCTGTACAACCTCCTCTGGATGTACCTGCTTTGGCAGGGGGGTTGGACTAGATGATCTCCAGAGGTCCCTTCCAACCCCTACCATTCTGTGTGATAAGAAACGACCATAGCTACAGTACTGTATGCAATTTATGTATGACACTATAGTCTCCTAAGTCAGTGTATGGAGAGCTTTGCCAATACACAGGTCATTAAATCAAAGAGTTACTAAAATTCGATTCCAGTTAAAGCACACTTCTACCTGGATCTGAATGAAAGCAACAGAGCAGAGGGTGGGGAAACAAAAATAGAAATAAATTTAAAAGTTTATCATACTGCAAAAGCCCTTCACACTATTCTGCAATAAAAGATATTCACATACTTGCTTCTGTAAATTAAAATTAATGAGGTTATCTCAAAAACTCAAAAAATTAGCTATGAACCCAAGTCCACCACTTTCTCCTTATATAACCTCCTCTGAAAGTTACTTTCTTCTGCCACTATGGTAAGTGAAAAACAATATGTCTTTCCAAAGAACCACAAATCAAGTGACAAGTGGCTGGAGGGGACAGTTAACAGAGGGGGAAAAAGAAGCTACCTGGAAACATGCACCATGTACTCTGACCTCCTATCCTCTTTTATTTCATTCCTTTTCCTATATTACTCATCAGGGACTTAGCCTTTAAAAAACCACCAAGCTCTTAGAAAGACATCGTTCTGGTAAAGTGGTTAATATTTATCTACTGCATGTTAAAACGTCGCACAAAGCAGTACTGACTCTGTTGGCTGTTAGACTGCTTCTGGCCAACATGACTGCACTTCATTATTTAACAGCTTCCTCAGCCTTCAGAAACTGTCTGGACTAGCGGGCTGAAGGTTATTAACATTTTAAAATGCTTGCAGCTAATATTTCCAAGTTATCCAAGAGAGTAATTATTGCCTATATTATTCTTAAATATTAGTATCTGTTCATAAGATATGATCCATGGTAGACTTTCAAGCTGGTCATTACATGTCTTTTGCATATGAACACTTTTTCACCCCAAATAAGCTACATTAAGTTTCTCTTAAGATAAACAGGACAAAACATCGACACCAAATTATCCTTCTTGGGTTTGGATAACACAGAATATTCCATTGTGAAGAAAAGGTTATATTGACATGCAAAAACACTAATTGTATACAAAACACATTCTACAGAGTTACAAGACACCCTCTTCTTTCTGAATGGAAAAAAAAAAAAATACAGATGGTTATTTCAATAACAGCCTTACACAGGCAGCAGCACCATGGTGCTCAGGTTAACACAGAGCATCTCATCTAGGCAAGAGAAAACATATCCACTTCATTTAGCAACACCCAAGTCTACATGCACACCTAGACTCAATCAGCCTAGCCATGACAAAACTTTCCTCCCCTTTAGTTAGGAAACAGGGTCAAAGTGATCTGAAACTGTAGCAGGCTCGCTAACGAAAGTCTGATTAAGTCTTCCAGATTGCAAAGACAGCTTCACTAATAATAATTTTTGTTGCTATTAAGTTTGACTGGTGAAAGCTTTTATCTCATCCTCACAATTTGAAGTATTTTTATAGGCTAACCATGTGAAACTCACATCCCATTTAAGGATACAGTGTAACTGCATTAGCTACTGAACACTACATGATCCTACCATATTCATATAGCAAGTCAAACTGCAGGGCACCAGAAATATCTTTTGTCACCCTTAAAGAACGGGAAGATATGCAAAAATAATTTTCTCCTAGGAGTGTTAAAAGTACATGTTTATAGGTGGCAGAAAAAAGACAGGGTCAGATAAAGCAATGGTGGTGTTTAAAATTTAACTTTTTAATGACTCAGCTGATTTAAATGGCTCTACAGTCACTCCAAACAGCAGCCTACCACCAGTCCCATCAACAGAAAAGCCTTGAGATCTGCCTTGTTAAACAGGTAACATCTTTCAGCTGTCCACAAGGCAGCAATTCCAGAAGAGCAGGACAGTTGTAATGCAGAAACACCAAAGAAGTTTTTTTTATCTCTATATTGCTATCATTGGAAGTACTGTAACTTACAGGATCACAGAATGGTTTGGGTTGGAAGGGAACTTCAGGATCATCTAGTTCCACCCCCCCTGCCATGAGCAGGGACACCTTCTGCTAGAATTTGCAGTGATGCTCAAGGGAGCTGGACAGAAAAATACACACCAGAAGGTTTACTTATAAGAAATCAAATTGGCTGGAAAAAAGAGCTCTCAAGCCCTCTGCTTGCTCTCCCAGCTCTAATGACAATAGAGAGCAAAAGAGTCTGGCATCAAAATATTTGCTTGCGCACATAGAAATACACCTTTTACTCTCACTCTAAGTTTACATTGACTACAAAAGCACTTCTAAATATCCAGTTCCACAATTTTTCCCACCACTACTCTGTCAAGTGCCAAACAAGCAGCAGCTAACAGAAAATATGCGAGAGAAACCTTATTTTTCAAAACAACATCGAAATTCAGCTAAACACCTTCCACTAAAAGTTAATTAGTGCTTAATTCCGGATGCCATCTATATTTTTAAAGATTGCATAATGTTTGACCAATTTACTTGCCAGCTTATTTTCCAGATTACATCCTTAACAGACCAGGGGAAAAACTGACAAACTGCAACCCACAGCTCCAAATAGGAAATACTGGTTTGGAAAGTACATCCTCATGCTTACACTCATTTATGGTATTTTACAGCCCTCCTACACAAAGTAGAGAGGTTTTGTTTCCTTTTTTTTAAAAAAATATACTTTATTTCTTGAAACTGATGATAATTATGAAATGTTACATCTATATTAATAGAACTGCAACTCACACTAATAGAAAAAGTTCTCATCACAATGAGAAAAAAATAACAAAAACCACTACACAACCAAACATTTAGAGCATATTCCTGTCGTTTCAAACATCTCACGTTACCAATCAATACAGTGTCAGTGTAGCTTAGTTAGTTTCAGTTGCCGTAACTCATTCATAATGCAAAATAAAACAAACCCAAAGAAACCATACACACCCCTCCGGACAGCAAGGGCATTTTCTTGATTTGATCTGAGTGTAAACAAATGTTTGAACAGAATTTTTTAAATATAAACATAGTCAGAAACCATTTCTAATGTGTGTCATTTCAGTATCATGTTGTTATTACTGGGAATTTAATTTTTTAATAGAAAGCAAATGTAAACCACAGACTATTGATTAAATAGAAATTTCATAAGTAACAAGTAAAAAAAAAAATTCTAGTGTTTTGGAGGGTTTTTTTAATTTAGCATATGAAGAGATGTCAGTGCAATCTCTGTCTCATCCTTCAGATTGTGACTGTATATGCAATTTATCAATGGGGCATTGTGTAGGTTGGGGAAGGAATCTGTCCATAAGCAGCAATTACACTTTAGTGATCATGACATACTGAATTCCCATTTACCCCTAAAGCATTTTTCTTGCATTGTTCATTAACCAAAGTGAATAATTTTGGAATTTTAGAAGGTTAATCCTGGCAGCACAAACCAATCAGAAATAAAGATTCCCACACAGAAATGTCTGCAATTGTGAAGAGAATGAGAAAAGAAGCAAGGATAAACAGTAACATGAGAAGAGTAGACAGAAAAGGAAAAAAAAAATTACAGTTGATACAAACTGGGACATTGTCAGTTAAAGAAAGAAAAAAGCCTTCTGCTCATCCAAGAAACAGAATTAGGTGATGATAGTATAATATGCAAGTTGGCACACAGAAGATGACCCACTATGTGGGTGATGCTGTATTAAGTATTCCAACATTTTTTCTCTATCTGGCTTTTTATCAGGTCACTATCTTGCTCTACCTGGAAGATTCTCACTCCATTTTCTGTATCTATCTTGGATCAAAGGACAATCTTCTGGTTAGCAGGTGGTCTCAGACATCACTTATTTACTTCCCCCTCCTGCCTTTTTGTTTTTTCTTCTTTTTTTTTTTTTTTTTAATTGCAGGAAAAATCTTTACCAAGTTCTTCATAGATTTCCTAAAATCAATTAAAGTGGTGAATTAATTTCCTAGGAATAATTTCCTTTTAATATTCTCAAAGTAAAGAATTTGTAAGTGAATTAAGTTGGAATCTATTTGAAAAGCTACTGTACACAAATGTATGTTCCTGAACAGTAGGTTCCTGACTAAAATAATCTAAATGACTCATGACTGCAGCATCTTCAAGTTCTGCATGTATACTCCAAGCAGGTTATCCTTCCAGAGCAGCTGCAATGCAGGTATCACATGGGCCCTGCTGTCTTTAGAGCTGGAATTTGCTGAGATGCTTCAACATCAACAACCCACTGCTGACCACCCTGGCCTTGCCCGCAGACCACCACGTGTGATGGTCTGACACTGGATGCAGTCACAGCTCATCTACAGGACAGCTAGATCTTGCTTTTACAACTCCATACAGCCACTATTTTGTCATTTTCTTCTGAGAAGAAAAAAAAAAAAAAAAAAATCCACCAACCAACACACATCCATCTTGAAAGGTAAATGTCAATTCCGACATTTTAGAGAGCATTCCGATACTAAACTAAGAAACAGAGTAGCGGATGCAGGAACATCATGTTCAACACATGGCCTCCCACCTTACTTTACAGCTACCAATTCTACTCATTAAATGGAACACAAAATTACTTGTTTCCAAATGCAACCTGATTCCAGTGGTTTCAAGGCCAACTTTGAACAGACAGCAAAGAACCTGAGAAGATGCTTACCACCCATCTACATCTTACAGCTGGAAGAGAAGAAAGAGAAGTTAGTAGATGGTAAGGGGTTTTTTGTCTTAACTGTAGGTCTCTGATATTTTACAGAGCTAGCATTTAGGAATACAAGAAGAACATGAAAGCAGCCTAATTATTATGGTGGCTATTTGAAAGCAAAAGAAATGTAAAGTTGTGAAAATAGACAGATTACTCTCCCTCTGCGGAGTCTCTGGGAGACTCTGGCCAAGAAAAAAGGAGCAGGTCCAGTTCAAAAGCCTTCTGAGCACTGGGACTCACATCAAAATGACATCCCATCTCTTAGTTAAATACAGAATTAAAAATTGATATCCCAATCATGAGGGCACCAAGAAGGTTAGAAGCAGGATGAATACAGAAAATGTCTTTGTTCATGGTTGTTTCTTAATAATGGCACACTACCTTTTGGAATAAATTTAAAACAGCCTGGTCAGAACTTTGAATTTCAACAGCTAAGAAAACTTACAGAGAAACAGAGCTAGTTTCATAAGACTCTTTCAACTGGTACCGCACACTGAGGATGAGATTGTTAAACACTGACAATTAAACTTACAATTTGTCTTCTTGAAACTTGTTCAAGACAACAGATTGCAAAGTCTCTTAAAAATAAATGCAAAGTACTAAACACAAATCAGGTCCATCATAAAATGTTACACAACAGCCAGATACAGGAATCTAAAGTTAAACAAAATGTTCAACTACTGTTGACAGTCCCAGTTTTAAAGACAGTTTAGTTTGCTGCATATGAAAGTATAAAACAATATAAAGTGAAGTCAAAGAACAAAATAGTCATTATAAAGTGCAAATAAGTCAATATAACATACTGTCAAACCTGTATTCCGAAAAGTTGTTGTTACCAGTCATCAGTAGTTTCAATAAGCACATAGGTTTAAATTTAAAGAAAAAAAAAATAAAAGGGGAACATCACAAGGAGACTTGGAGGCAGGACCTTTATTAGTTCAAGATTTTAATCTTGTTTTCAAATATAATTTCATTTTATATTTCTTGTAGCAATAGTTATTCCTCAAAGGTACTTTAAGGTACATGCTTGCTGTAAGTGGTCATACCACAAGCATACAAATTCAGTTATTCTGCTACATAAACAACAGTGCAAACTTTAATGACTAAACAGGGTGGCTCATGAGAAATCAATCCTGAATTTAAGACCTTGCACTGAACCCCGACTACAATAAAAACAGTCATTTAGTCAAAAGCATTCATTGCACTCACACATCTTTGCTGCCCTCAGAATTGCCATACTCTCTCTGAAGACTGGTTTGAGTAATTGCCTGCTTTTTACAAGTTGGGGAGGACCTCTTCCATACACTCAAACTCGTACAAAAAACTTCATGTGTCTCAGGACCACATGCTTGTTATTCTCATCACTTCCAAGGTGGGAGGGACCTTCCACAGTTAAGGTCCTCCATGATCTTAAATGATTGGTGGAAGCAGACAGAGGGATGAGCATCCCCACCATGTATATACATACTCCTGTCTAAAACAAAGGCATTAAGGTCATCTGAAATATCCACATGGGAAATAAGTCCTACCAAGAGGATACTGACCCTCTTCCTCTGCCTCCACATCCCAAGCCACATACATAATCTATCCAAAGCAGTAATAATTGAAAATAAAGTAGTTACTACCTTTTGCATTTTAATCAGTCATATAACTGATGTGGACACCAAAAGATGATTTTTAAAGTTTCATTTTTAAAAGTGAAGCATTATACGCTAGTCAGAGCATGAAATCTGCATAGCTGCGGATCTGTGTTTTATTGTGGAAAAATACTTTCTTCACAGTTCCTTTGGGAAGGAGAGGGGAGAGGACATGCCAGAAAACCACAACAAGTAGCATTTTTGGAGGAAGGCACTTCCTGACCTTAGCTTTCAGATAAATCTAAAACTCAAGACATCTATAAATAGAAGAAACAGGAAAAGAAATTAAGCAAGATATCAGATGTCACTTGTATAAAGCAGAACTTTCATTTTTCCTAAAAAGAAATTCTGATATATTCTTCCTAAAGCAATGCACAGTGTGTAAGTAGCCATGTCATAACAGCCTCAATACTGGCCCTGATATTTCTTCCTTATCTCTGGGCTCATTTTACAACTGATTTAGAATATTCTTCACTACTGTTCATGAATAACATTCAAGCCTTTTGACATGCTCAGGCAATTTACGACAGACTCTAACAATCATTCTACCACATTAATTCAGTTTAACGCATTATGGTATGGCTGCAATATTTAATAAGAAAGTGTCGTCTTTTTTTTTTTCCTACCATTTAATGGTTTTTGCAAAGTTGGCAAGTTCTAGCTGCATTACTTCCTACCAAAATTAAGAGTACCCTGGAATAGCCAGGGTAGGTATTAATTCATTATGTCCAGTTTTAAAGAGTCCTCTTGTGAACAGCATTTCAGCAGCTAAGAGCAGAGGTGACAGGCCAATATTTGGCTGACAAATTGTAACATGCACATTCTAAAAGTAAATAGCAATATATGAGGCAGTAAACATCACGAAGTTACAGCCAAGATGTTTGGTTTTTTTCTTTTTTTTTTTTTTAATGGAAATCTCATGCAATAAACCAAGATGCCTTGTGAAGTTACCCACAGCTAACAGAAGTAATACTTCACCTAAAAGCTATTTATAAAGGCCAGGGTAACCATTAGAGCACCTGTTTCAAACAAACCTCCTTTGTTCAAAAGAAATGTAAGGTAACTCATATGCTGGAACGTGGGCCAATGTCAACAGCAAATTCAACTGGATTTATGTAGGTTGTGTCACTATAAACCGTGTTACTTTCGTCATGGCTAAATGTTCGTTTACTATCAAGCTAAGATGGACTGTAAAAAAAAGGTCATTATTTTTTCTTTACTTTTAAATTCACATAGAATATTCATTCACATAAGAACATCAGACCTTAAACAGTAATTCCAGTTTTATCGACCCAGTGAAATTAGAAATTTGACATAGGCCAATTCTGATGAGGACATACTGAGGGTATTTGTATTTTTTGTTTTTAAAGTGGACAGTAACTTGTATAATGTACACTGTATTGCAATCTGTAAATAAAGAGGAGTTTACTTCTTACACAGAAATTAAAACATGTGAATGAAAGCACTAGCCAGAAGCACCCTGCTGTTTCTTTCTAAGTGCTCTCCTAGTAAGGAGAGTATCTGGAGTTATTATTTTAAGGCACAAAATTAAAAAACCACCAAGAGAGGTTTAGGAAGCGAAAAAATACAAGACAAATTAATAAGACAGAGGTTAAACCACTGTACAGGGCTAGGTACAAAGAACAAGTAAGAGAAGGGAGAAATTAAAAAAAGGATTAATAATTCACCTGAGCATTGAGAAACACACCATCTTCTCACACGGATAAAAGAAAAGCAGTATTCTACCTCAAATCTCAAATGTCTTTGCTCCAGATCCTTAGAACTGCTTTATAAAGCTAACAAGGCCTTTATACACCACTGTGTCATGTATACAATCATATTTTCCAGCAATATCCAGTAGTCAAGAAGTTTTTCAACTACTGAAGTGATAGTCGTCTAAAAGTCACCTTAAATAAAAGTCTTACAAGCTTCTTAAAGAGGATTTAGGAGTAGTGGAGACCAGCTATCCATTAATATTCAGTCTAGCAAAATAAAAGCTAGTAGCACTAAAATAGATAGCTACCTAAAATATGGAAGACATGGAATATACTCCTTTCCTCCACTTTGGCAAACATCTACAACAAAAATAACTATCATCCTTCCCTTGATGCTGTTACCTCAAATAATTCTTAATAGCTGAGCTAGAATTGTGTTGCCATCTGACAGTCATTCAGTGGCCTATGACCAAGCAGTTGGCATTTTCGAACTAAATCATAGCAAATTAAAACAAGGCATTGGCGCTAATTAGCAGCTTTCAGCAGTAACAGAAGCCGCGACAAGAATGGAAACTCAATTATCCTCATTCCAGCAAATGCCTATTCCTGGACAGCTCATAGCTGTTGGAGCCACTTGTGTTTCCATACGTACAGTGCACATGAAATACTTCAGTCTTCAGATCAGACCACTGCATGTGGTTCACACAGGGGTCTGATTTGTTGTGCTTTGTGTAACAAATACTTTATAGACCCCCAACAAATTTGATGTACCACCTAGAAATGTGTACAATAGATTGATGGAGAACACGAAATGCAACTCAGGCTGAAACCCCCACAACTCCTTTCCATAATTCAGAGTAAACCCCGCCTCACTCATCTGCTCACTACCTCCTTAGCAGGGAATATATTCAGCAAACTACTTCGCTACTGCACTAATATAGAAGAGTTCAGAGAGAGAGAGAGAGAGAGAGCATCTGACTAGCACTCATCATTAACCAGTGCAAAATCTTACTTCTTGTTTCATAATCTGGTAGACCATCCTCCATGAACTATATCCTCATTTATTATTTTCTTAAGATAAATTTGCTACTTGTTCCTTTGAGACTACCGCCAAAAAAGGAAAACCTACACAATCAAACTGTATTTCTCCATGTTCTCAATGTGGATTTCATCCGTAAGCTAAATTAATATTTTACAAAGGAACAGTACTAATGTAATTTAAATCAATGGGCCACTTAACTGCTTTCACTGGAGAAGCTGCCAGTCATTAACCACCCTCAACAGGAAATCATAACATACCTCAAGATCGACTACATCAGCTTTCAGCATCTTGTTATGATTTTACTAACTGAGATAAAGAGCCCAACCACACAAAACATCTTTGCCACACATTCTCTTTCAGCAGCACTTGGCACCTGCATTTTTCTTCCAGTTTTTGAATCTTTTTGGAGACTCTGGTTCCTCCAGAGTCGAGGAATGATTCCACAGGCAGAGCTCCCCAGCAGGACCATCACCTCCCTTCCTCTCACTTTTTAATAGCAATGATTTCTAATCAGCTCTCATGGAACACAGCAACACTTTAACCATCTCATCTTGTCTGCTGTGGGGCCTGGTCTTAGTCAATGATACAGCCTAGTACATTTTCACTGCATTTTAATTTTGCAGTTGCTAACTTAAAGATGAAAGCTATTTCAACACTAAGTACCACCACACATAAACACAGTAAAATACCATGACTTCAAACTATTGACACAGCCATTGTAACAAAAGTGCTTCTTTTTTATTACTATAGTCATGCCACCTTCAAGAACTGAGGAGTTACAGCACATGAGCACAAGTGACGGGGCAGGGTGTCTGCTTCAGCACCGCCTGCCTGCCCCACTGCACTGGTGAGGGAGGACACCTGGGACACCCAAAGCAACACTGACAATCGACACAAAAAATCTGTAATATTGCACAGCCAAGTCTGTCCTTCAGTTCAAAACTTATCTAAGTATTTACTACTGTGTACATTGTGTATTCTGATATGTCTTTTGACAGACAGTCAAAATCCACATAACCATTCAAATGAGTGCTGGCTAATCACAAATTGCAATGTACTACTGATTTCAGCAAGATTATATATTTTCAGAAAATATTCTGTTTGGGTGAGGGAACAGTTTCCTGACAAAATTAAACACTTAAGTCAAAGTCCAAATAAAAACATTATAGGATACGTATTTTAGGTACGTCCCAATAGACTTCAGACACCAGATGGAAAAGCGTGTATGTCACTTAACTTGCATACCAGAAAAATTAAGTTTCACTTTACATCTTTGTTTCCCCCCAGGAATGCAGCCCACCAGCATCCACTCTTCAGCTACCATATAGCAAAGCAATGTAAATACAGACACGATTCAGTATTAGCAATAAAAAAATACATCAGGCCTTAGCACCTCTTACCCACCAAATTCAGTGGATGCAGAGGTAGCATTACTACCCAGGTTTCTTACCATTGCTATATTTTAATAGAGAAAAAACCTTAGAGCTAGAGATTTATTACAAAAGTTTCCTTTGAGAATAATTCTCAGAACGACAAACAAAAATGGAAGACTTCTCTCTCGAAAAGCATCTTGCATATATGCCTCTTAAGTAAAAAAAAATAAAAAATTCTTATTTTAGAAAATGCATCAAGAATAATCTCATAATATTCCGTCCAGTTTAGGTTTTTTATCCTTCAAGACAGTGTTTGAAAATGGAGCACCATATACCCTCTGGGGGAGGTTAAGCTGTTCCAGAGGCTCCTACACAAAACCTGGAAGACTGAGAGTAAGCATTTACTCTCAATTCTGTAGCACAAGTCTTCACACCTTCAGCTGCACCAACACTGACATTTGGAGCCATAGTCTAAACCAGATTGAGTCACTTCAACTTTTAGAGAGAAAAAAACTCTCACACACCACCTCTCAAAAATAAGTTACTTTTCTTTTGTTCAGCTAACAAGATTGTACCACTTATCCTGTTTGTACTGTAGCCTCACAAACAGTTGGGTCAGCACAAATGAGGCAGCAGAGAACACTAGCATGGGAAACAAAGCTCTTAAGCTTTGCTGCTAGAAAAATATGATGTACCATGAAAGATTTAGCCTTTGGTTTCAACAAGTCAAATCTCAACCAGAAGCCTCTTCCAACTGCATTGGTGGTACAGGTCTGTTTTCCCATCAACTCTTACAAACCACATTTCCATAACATCCTATCTCACCCCGCTACATTTTGTGTTATTTTTTGCTTAACAGGACAAGAAGTCTGAATAAGTAATTTTAAATGGAAAAGACTGTACCAAGATTTTCCAACAGCTACAGAAAAAGTAAAATAAAGATGGAAGACAAGAGTATCCTTAAAAATACAGAACTGCAAATACAAATTCCTTAAATTTATATCAGTGCTGAAAGTAAATTAATGCTCTTTTCTTAAGAAGATTTAAATATTTTAATCTTATCTTATTCCTTCAATATCTTGATCAGGTAATGATATACATACTGCTCGTTACTGTTGGACAGAATTCTTTAAAAGTGCTCAAAATCAAATATTAAATAACTTTTACTCAGGTCAGACAAAACAGAGATAAACAGAGAAATACATCTACAGATATACAGGCAGAACACAGAGATACCCAGAGAGAACAAACAGCTAATTTTAACTCCAAAACAAAGCTGTAGGAAAAGCACTGCAGTAGGGCTCCTCTCTCTCCCTTTTCAAGAAAAGTGGTCAACTTCACCAACTTCAAAAAAAGGGAAGCAGAGCACCACTTCCATTTTGAGACTTATTCAAATACATCCCTTCATGCAAAATATATCCAGCAAATCAAATCTGCAACACTGGCTGCAGCAAACAAGGCGTGCAGGCTCAGCTGCCCTTCACAAAGCATCTTTGTAGAGCTATCTTTCTGCCAGCACTCCTTTTGAATTCCCAAACAATACCTCGCAAAAATTAGATCTCCTACTGTGGGAAAGTTCCCAAAACACAAGCCAAAATATATTTTCTCATGAGGATACAAAAAACCCTCAATGAGGAAGTTAAAGTTCTTACAATGACTGTGCAGTATACATATGGTTATTCTTGAAACATGCTAACAGATTAAGTAGCAGCATTCTGATTTAGGGAAAAAAGTTATCAAAATCAGATCAGTAATTCATCAGAATGAACTAGTAGCTACCACTCAATAATTCACATAAGCATACAAACTTTTAAACACTTTTAAGCACACAGATTTTTAAAAATAATGGAACTAAAACAGTACCTGTTTTCACAAAACCTTAGCTAACTTCTATTGTAATAAGCATAAAATAAATGAAGCATCTCCAGAGATGCTTCAGACTTAAATCTTTTTTTTTT
>NW_010323529.1:0-578 GCF_000700745.2 Antrostomus carolinensis | reverse complement strand
CATGACCACCCCAATGGGTATCCCATGATGAACCCATGATGACCCCAATGGGTGCCCTACGAAGACCTCATGACCACCCCAATGATTGTCCTATGATGACCTCATCCCCACTGCACTGGGCCATCTCATGATGACCTCGTACCTGCACCACGATGACAGCCCAAAATGACCCTGTGCCCACCCTACCATGACACCCCAGATGACCCCGTGTCACCCCACCACGGCACCCTGTGATGGTTCCATGTCCACCCCATCACGACACCCTATGATGACCCCATGTCCACCCCACCATGACACCCTAGATGCCCCTGTACCATCCCACCATGACACCCCAGATAACCCCATCGTGACACCCCACACCCAGCCCACCTCGACACCCCAGATGTCCCCACACCACTCCACGCTCACCGGTTCTGCTGCAGCTCCTCCAGGTTGGCCGCGTTCCACTCAGAGCCCTGGTGGTGGTGACAGTGGTGAGGGATGGGGACAGCCCTGTCCACCCCACCCACCTCACCCACCTCTACCAGCTGCCCACCAGGTAGAGGTGTGGGAAGACGCGGGACGGCCGGTCCATCTGC
>NW_010323528.1:342-1168 GCF_000700745.2 Antrostomus carolinensis | reverse complement strand
AACTAGATGATCTTTAAGGTTCCTTTCAACCTATACCATTCTATGATTCCATGATTCACATGCCTCCCCATACACCAGAAACAGACACTGGCAAATGCCCATTTGAGATGCCCCACTGTAGGCTGGATGTAGGCTGGCACGGCTTTACATTGTCACTGATCACAGAGTACCAGCTGCAGTCTGGCTCAGCTCCCTCCTTGTCTGCGTTCCTTACCACATTACCACAGAACACGCAAGCCCTGCCTTTCAGTTCCAGGAAAAGCTGCCTCTAAAAAGATCAGTTCAAAAAAACCCTTCACCTGAACTTCAAAATTTCTACAGTAAAACATACAGAAGACCACTTCACATCTACAAAGAGAACAGTTTTTAAAAAAACCTTTATGGTTCAACCACACACTTGTAAAGAGACACATACATACCTCTCTCTTTTTTCTGTATTGTATAATTGCCTCTCTATACAGTAACACAGAAGCCTAGGAGTAATCCTTTATCTACTTTACCACCACTTAATGCCTCAAACAGAAAGATTTTTAGCCTTTCCTGCCCTTCCTAAGCAAAATCAGAGGAAGTCTCCAAAGCCTCAGACTTTCCTGTCACCTTTCCAGAGTACTTGGTTGTGTTAAATCAAAACAACTGTGACTCCTACTCTCCTGACATAAAATCTCAAGTCCCACTGCCAGTACCTAGTTCCAATTTCCAGTTCTTCTAATGCCTTCAGACCAACTCCCTTTCTCAGTATATTATCACTCAAAGCGAGCCACTATCAGCAAAGAGCATAAACACATAAGAATTACCACACCAAAACAAAACTATCTCAATATTCATC
>NW_010323528.1:0-319 GCF_000700745.2 Antrostomus carolinensis | reverse complement strand
AGTGTAAGAAGCTACATTAGAATGGAGTGACCCTTTCTCAGGTGCATCACATTTTCTTCTTTCAGCAATTAGTAGTTCCAGGACTGAGCTGGAGGAAGCACTTGAAAGGGTATTTTAAACAGATGACAATTAACTTAAAGAAGAATTAGTGTTCATTAAAGGGGAACCTTGCAAACTCAGTGCCCGCTCTTTCCAGTCATCTGTTCTTTTGCTCCTCATGAAGAACCAAGACAATCATGGAAGGTAAAGCAACAGAACACTGCTTACTGAAATATACCTGCTGGAACTGTAGCAGGGCTCATTTGGAGGGCTTTAAACT
>NW_010323527.1:0-1450 GCF_000700745.2 Antrostomus carolinensis | reverse complement strand
GTAGTCTTAAGAAGCAGGCACTTCTTTTTTATGGCACCAGATGCATGGAGGATTGCTCCACCTATCGTGCATCCCAACTTGCCTTTCTACAAAAGCTTTATACTATCAAAATATAAGTATTCATTACTTTTCTGAGAAGTCATTAACATATTCATTACATCTCCAGGAACTTATTAATATATGTAAATGTCCCTTTCACATGCGCACTCTCTCTCTCTAGTGGTCGTCATGGTCTTCTGGTGGTAGTCCTTTGGTTGTTCTTTTCCTTTACACATGCTCAGTTCATTCTTGGGCCTGTTTCCAACACTTTTTTCTTCCTTGTACCAAGGAGTTAACTCAACACATTCTCTTGTCACATCCCAGTGATAAGTAAAACAAAGAGTCTTAATGCTTCTATGAACATTAAGGTAATAAATTTAGATTTCTGAAATTTTATGATAAAGATACATTGTTCTTAACTCCAATACTAAGTTAATTAAAACAGGCCTGAGATTTTACAGTCTCTTCTTGGTGAGGTTTCTGTGATTACATAGTTCAAACCTAACAATCCTAACTTATACATTATGCTTTAGAGTTTTCTACTTCTTTTAATCAAACCAAACTCTTTTACATAATCAAATTTTGATTATTTTATCAGAGTACTTGCAACAGGCCCACGACCCTTTTGTTATATTTTCTCTCTGCTGTCCAGTTAAGGAGACGGAGTGATAGAGTGGCTTTGGTGGGCACCTGGCATTTAGCCATGGTCAACCCACTACAGTTCCTGAGACAGTTTCTAAAGTTTCCTGAGTTTGAGTTTCCACTGGAGGAGCTGGTAGAGATATATACCTATAGGATTTTTTTCACATCTTTTTGGCATTGATTAAAGCAGAGTGGATAACTAACTTTGTAGTTCATCCATCTTGTCAAAGAAAATAGGTCAAAAGAAAAATTAAATTTAATTACCCCAACACAAAAAAAAGCAACCTCCCTAAAACAAACAAGAACTGCCTCCTCCCCCCCAAATCCTCTCTGCTGTTTTGAGACTAAGTCTAATGTTTTAAGAAATTTATCTCAATTCAGGAATAGTTCAAAATGTTTGCAATTGTACTGGTTTTGAAAATAAAAATTTGTTGAATAAATCAGACAGGTTTTTTTGGTTGGTTGGTTGGTTGGTTGATTTTCTTTTTGTGGCTGCCTTCAAGACTGAAATCAGGGTGAATTGTAGTAGTTCTATAGTTCAAACTTGACTATTGTCCACAGAAGTAGCCGATATTTCTTGAAGTCATTAATGTTATAAAATAGTAGAATGTGATAGCTGATGCTGAGATTCATCAGTTAATATATTTGGACACAGGTAGACCTTTGTGACTTTGTTTTCCACCAGTTTGTGATGGAGTAAATCACTTGGCACTTGCATTGCTCAGTTCTATTTAAGGGTAAAAATACCTAGACTTAACCTAAAAAAAAA
>NW_010323526.1:17523-19278 GCF_000700745.2 Antrostomus carolinensis | reverse complement strand
ATGCCAGCCTGCCCCTTGATTCACACCCACAGACTCTCAACTCTTCATCCACCCCTGGACAGAACTCAACACATTCTAATTGCTCTCTCACATAAAGAGCAACTCAACCACCTCTCCTTGTTGGCCTGTCTTTCCTAAAAAGGACAGAGCTACCCATGACCACATTCCAGCCATGTGAGCTGTCCCACCATGTCTCTGTAATTGCCACCAGACTATAACCCCTTGACCACACACAGATTTCTAACTCCTGTTAAGCTCCTAACAAAAACAACGTCCCAAGCAACTGTCTGTACCTAGACACTTCCACAAGCAAATGATATAGTCCACAGTTGTAGAACTTCACACCACTGTTCCAGTATAAATTTCTCCTATGTGAATGTCATACTGCAATTTCCAGTCCAGTCAGTTTTTCATAGAAGAGTGCACAATAAAATGCCCCACGGCCTTTTATAACAGACTCTAAAGAAAGATCTAAGTGTTTGCTCTCAGCTTCAAGTGGTAGCAGCACAGTGCTCCCACAGTCGCAATTCCATTTCTTAAGGTATAATGGAGTCCAGCTTCATATACTAAGTTATATCAACCTCAGCTTTGTCAAGAATACATAACTTCATGTCCAAAGCTAATACTTTTTTAAGGAGCCATATACAGTATTAGTTTCCTAAACATAAGAGCTTTTCCTAAGACCTGAGGATGAATCACCACAGGAGAATATAAGACTGGAAACAAAGTACAGTTTTAATCCCAGCACAGGAAAGGGTGGTCATCCAACAAAAACTGTGGTTCATCCACAGGGCATTAGACACGAGATAGGAATTACTGGGAGAACCTTTTTTGTGTGTGTGTGTGCGTGTGTGATCAGCAGACGTATGAATTTCTTCTGACTTGAAAGAGAAACTCAAACAAAACAACTATCAATGTGTGAATCCCTGAAATATCACAGAAAAAAAAAATCACTGCTCATGTCCTGAGCTACTGCTAGGTCAGTATTTCTCAGCTGGAGCACTTATTGACGTGTTGATTGGACACATAACTTCAAGGGCACACGTTCATGTGGAGACACTTCAGGACAGCGAGTCCTGCACATTGGCAAAGGAAGCTGCTGCCTGTGCAGTCACTACTTCAGATGGTGAAACCACTGCAGCTTTGCTGCCTCTTCTGCCTGCGCTGAGGCTCTGAGAAGCAAACAGCGCTCAGTCACTGACAGGGAGGTTTGAGCACGTACGCTCAGCCACCACTGCAAGGACAGAGGACAGGCTCTTGTTCAGAAGCAGCATCCACCTCTCCTACGGTTCAATTCTGCCTAATGCTGCTGAGAAGTCTTTGAGCCAGCTTTGGATTTCAAAGGTCTTTTGCTTCCATCCAAAGACTTTCTGTACGTCTGTGCCCCCGTCTGCCAAATTGATCTTCCCTCTCTCATTATTTTCCCAACCAATTATACGGGTCTGAATTTGCTCCAGTTTTAAATTTGGTTCAGTGGGAGCCAGAGCACTTTGTAACAAAATGCCCCTACAGAGATCACCAGATACTGCACTTAGAAAGGCACAATGTGTTAAAATAAGCCTCAAGATATATACAATAGAGTTTTACTTTATTCACTGTGTATTTTGAGGTACCAAGGGTTATTATGGTTAATTGTTCTAAGCCAAAAGCCATCGTTGTAAATTCAGCAACAGCAGCGTGTAATTCATTTCATATGACCGAGTAGAAACATACACATCACAAAACTAACTGGAATAAAGATATTTGTTAGGTCCA
>NW_010323526.1:12737-17494 GCF_000700745.2 Antrostomus carolinensis | reverse complement strand
GTGAGTCAGTATAAAAGACAAAACACTACTGAGAAGTGATAAATAAAATAGGATTAAAATTATCTTCTTGTTCCAGACAGTTGAGACTGAGCATCAAGAAACCTCACACACCCTGGTGTGATTTAGAAGGCTTCCTAGTGACAGTGATCTGTCCCTTGTCCTTCCTGACCTCGGCAGTTATTTAAGGAATTGGGAGTGTGGTGGGGAAGGGGTTTGCATATCTGAGCCACAACGCTGAGGAAAAATCCCTGACTCGGTACTGGGGTAACTGGTGCATGCTTATCCCTAAGGGAGCTGCTGCTTCCCATAACATTCCCTTAAGTGGGAAGATTTGTTCATTTGAGGAGTCAGCGTGTGAGGTTTTTCCTTCCCCATCTTTGCTGCATGCATATTCCTTCACATCTTTAAATAAGCCTACACACACATACATGCTGCATGTAAAAATAAAGACATCAGTGTATTGCCTGATTTTTACAATTTAAAAAGCATCTTCCTTACATATCACCAAAAAGAAATCATTGCCTCAAGAGATGTTTCCACAGCTTAGTTCTTACATTCTCTGATGTGTCACATTTAGCCTTTAATGGAATATATAGTCCTTGTCCAATTATGGTTTTATGCCTAAATTTTAGTTATTTCATCATAGTGACAAGAGCAACTTCCTACCCTCCTCACTCCGTGGCAGTGGGTACAAACAAGAACATTGTACTGGGCTTTGCAGATCATTCCTCTCACTGCACAATCAACCAAAAGTTTCTTTCGCTATTCAGCTCTTATGAAACACAGTAACAGAGGACTAAACCACCATAAATGCAGGATATTGCAAGAGGACCAAGCTCCTTGCAGCCACTATGTTTTCATACGGATTAATGAAGGAAAACAAACTCAATGGGAAAACAGTGATCCTTCGACCAAGTTCGGTAGATCCCAGGTACACTGAGGAAAACATCATAATGGATGGTAAAAGGCAGATGAAAATAAAAATGCAAAACAAGTCATAATCATATTCCATGATCCTGAACCTTTTATTTCATACTGATTGCAGTATCACGCTATCAAATTCCTAAAACTGATACAATTTATGCCTTTGCCACACAGTGCCAAAGGTCAGATCCCTATCACTTGGCCTCTCCCATCCTTTCTTTGACATTTTGAAAATCCAGAAAAGAAAAGAAAAAAAAATCTTCTCACTCTTCCCTCAACTGCCTCTTTTTCCCATAAAAGAATGGCTTGAATACAGACTTTGGAAAATTACCAGGTTGGATCTAGATTTTCCATGTGCCCGAGTTGCACACTCAGCCCTGGGAAACACGAGATACGCATTTTTGTCTTTGGCTGGTGATCATGGAATCATAGAATGGTTAGGATTGGAAGGGACCTTAAAGATCATCCAGTCCCAACCCCCCTGCCATCAGCAGGGACACCTTCCACTAGACCAGGTTGCTCAAAGCCTCATCCAGCCTGGCCTTAAACACTTCCAGGGAGGGGGCATCCACAACTTCCTTGGGCAACCTGTTCCAGTGTCTGACCACCCTCACAGTGAATAACTTCTTCCTAATATCTAATCTAAACCTACCCTCTTTCAGTTTAAACCCATTTCCCCTTGTTCTGTCATTAACTGATGACAGTAATTGGCTCATGAACCCCTTTTGTTAAGGTAATAGTAGAAAAAAAAAGATTGGCTCCAGCCTTCCTCTTTCTTCCTTGGTTCTTCCCTCTTCCTGCCTTGAAGCAAAAGGTGAGAAAGAGACTCAAAACATTTTCCAGAAAACGGGTGCCTAGATCTCCTAGCATTTAGGAGGAAAGGCACTTGCTGTAATCCCTCATTTCCTCACTGTCATTCAAAGGCACCAGGAACACTGAACACAAGGACCTGCCATAACTTTTAAGGTGACCACACTCATATGGCCGCAGACAGGAGACCCTCTCCATGACACATGGCTTCTGACAGCTCACCCCAAGCATACTGAACGTATCCTTCACCAAAACATTTATTACATTATTTTCTTCTGCTGATATGCATTATCTCATGGAAATAAAAGTAGATTAACTCAGTGTTATCTGGTCAGTCTGATTTTTAGAGCAGATTCTCAAATATCACAACACTTCACACTTCCCTCTCCTGCCCATCTGAGAACTGGGGTTACCACTGTACCGTGCAGCACAGGATTTTATTTTGACTGACTTCCATCAGCCTGATTTCAGGTCTTGGAATCCATTACTGACATCCTCACACCTACAATCACTGTCTTTACCCTGAAGGCAACCAAAGACAGTTCTTCAGACAGAACGTGGGTGACAGACACCTCTTCTGAGGCTGTGGAACAGAAGCAAGAGAAGTTTGAGGACCTCCCACCTTATACTATAGAAATGAAGAACCTCATCACACAAAATCAAAATTTTAAATTTACAAATCCAACAAAGCACAGAGAAAGCATACAAAATGAGAACCAGACACGGGCAGTTCCCATTGTTCTTAAACGTTTAATGACATGACCATGTACAGTGGAGCATCTTTAAGTTACCTAACCTCTCACACAGTAATCAGAAAGAAAGACTGGTGATCCCTTGATTATCACTGACTCTTTTTTTTAAGCAAGCCATGAAGATGCCAAAGATTTGGTTTTTCCATGCAGGAGACAGATATGCTCACTCCATGTGTGACAATTTGGTTTAAGTTAAAGCAGCACTATCAATGAGACTGAAGCACATGCTTAAAATGCTTTGCTGAATTGGGACCATACTCTACATAACTTTCTCTTGCAAAAGCTATGTCCAGCTGCTCACTGAATAGCCAGGAGACAATGTGAATATGGAAGTTCTTCCATATTTAAAAGCTGTGTTCATACCCAAAAAAATACAGTCCAGCTTCCATTTTTATGGAGAGCCAAAGAAAGCCACCAAACAGCTTTCATAAGAAGATCTCACTGTGGGTGGTTCTACAATGCCAAGGTATCTGGTGACTTCTTTCTAGCTCAGTCAGGAGGATTTATTATTGTATTATTGACATGAAACTTCGAAAAAATGTGCACGATTACAGCTGCATGCAACTCTCAAAACATGTTTCAATAAAAATAATAAAAGATCTCATCAGCAGTCAAGATATTTTCATATCTAAAATTGGTGTGAATAAGTAATTGAACAAAGTGGTTTTCAAAGCCATTCAGTTCTGTTCATTTCCCTGCTCCTGACAGAACCAAAGGAATTACTTTTTCACAGATATAAACAGGTATATGCTTCTATCGTACAGAAAAAAACCTAGGAATTGTTTAATTGACAGTCACATACCTGAGTGATGATCATAATGACAGTATTAAAATCATCACAAGCCATCTTACCCACGCCTGAATTCTAGATCATTTACATAAGATGTAAATTTACTGCTATTATCAAGTTTTGCATACACAAAACAGTCACATTTTAAGTGAAACAGTTTCAAAGTCGAATATCTGTTCGATGCATTGAGCTTCACCTCCCATGTGGCATATTTTTGTTGACTGTCACTAATGTGCACATGGCATAATTACAACCAAAATTTAAAAACTTGGTGTTACAGAAGATCTCAGCTGGGGACCCACTGATAGCCGGTGTGAACATACCACATGAGAGGCTGAGCAGTCATTCCAAGAACCACATACAGTGTGAAATCCAGGAGAAATGCACTGGGAAGTACAAAACTACTTATCAGTGAAGGGGTGGAAATTTAAGGGTGTATCACAGAACAGCTGAGGCTGGAAGGAGGCTCTAGAGGACATCTTGTCCAAGCCTCCTTCTCAAGCAGGGCCACCCAGAACAGGTTGCCCAGAACCATCTCCAGACAGCTTCTGAGTATCTCCAAAGATAAAGAGTCCATAGCCTCCTTGGGCAACCTGTGCTAGTGCCTCACAGTAATTTTTTTTATAATATGAATGAATAGAAGGAAAAAAAAATTATATAAAAATTTTATATAAAATATTTTACTCATCAGCAAAACTGGATGAAGATGTTTCTATGCCCACATCCCTCACCAATACATCCACCTTTTTCTCTATCCACACTGTCCAGATCCCTGTTCTTAGTCGGGTGCAGTTATTTAACAAGCTGCATTATGTAAGATTGCTGAATTTATCAAATTTTTAAAAGCTACAAAAAGAAATTTCCAGGGGGGCGTGAGGGGGGGACCCCACCCACAAGATTTTCTTTCTCTTTTTCTTGGGTTTTTTCTTGGTTGGTTGGTTGGTTTGGTTTGGTTTGGTTTTTTGTTTGCAAACCCAGGCATTATTGAATCACAACCCACCTGCAAACAGTAGCAAGGCAGCAGGGACATTGAATAGGACTTTCAAAACCCAGCTTCATCCTACATCGTGGAGCATCCTCAGCACTGCAAGTTGGGCTCCCCAGGGAGTTGTGTTTTGTTGGTACTCAAATCAACACCAAAGTCTATACTGAGCATAACACTTGCACTGAGCAGAGAAGAGGTGCAATCATACAAGCCCCCAAACTCTTCCCCTGAATATAAGCCATGTCTGAAAATACGTGCAAATAACACCACTGGGCCTCAGCTGGCACTGAACCCGACAGAGCTGGGAAGTTAATATAAGCCAAGAAGAAGGCTCCTTATTTGTTTCTTCTTTTCCAGGCACAAGTGAGAAAGGAGACACACTTCAGTATTTCGGGGATGTTTTACAGGCACAGTGCATGCTGCACATGGTGCTAAATGACAGTGCTGGGGAGGGGCAGGGTGGGAGCAGGCATCTTTATATAGAAGGGAGAGCAGT
>NW_010323526.1:0-12703 GCF_000700745.2 Antrostomus carolinensis | reverse complement strand
GAACACAAACAGGATCCTTCCCTGGCATTAGGCTACCAGGCAGATAAGGCTGCGCTTTGGATTTAAAAGACTTAAACTGACAAACAATCTTGTTTTCCTTCACCCTGCAAACCGCTGCACAGAGCAGGAGGAATCTCAGCACTTTCCACTGCTTGTATAACAGGTGTGCTCATAAATATGCAAAGATGATTTGAAGATGCAGTTTCTAATCCGTGCTTTATGCCTGAACAATTTGAATGGCTTTCATCATGAAGACAGCACTGCCGGCTCTTTGCAAGTAGTTCCTGTATTTTTGTTTAGTGTGGGTTTCACATTAATTAAAAAAAAAAATACACTGAATGGAGGTATTATTAAGAGAAATGCACTTTTAGATGGAAATGTCATGACTTATCTCCAGATCAGATGTCAAGAAATTTAAGATGCACATTTCTCCATAAATGTGTCACACTGCATGGAAAATATTCTGATCTAGCTCTAAGCAAACATGATAAAGTAGAAGTAAAGAGGAATAACCAAAAAAGTAAACATCAAGCATGATTAGCAGAACATATATACCCCAGCTAGTGTCTCTACATTTTTTGAGTTTCAGTAGTTACTGCAAGCCAGTAATCTGTTTTAAATCAACCTAAGAATAAGATTTCAGTTTCCAGCATGCTGGTCCTGATATGTCTCATGAGCACTCTTTCACATGTGAAAAAAATAAGCTATTGCAAAAGGAGGCATCACATGAATTATCTACATCGTGATCCCGCATGCAAGTCTGCTGTTTTAAGAGGGCTGGTGGACAGACAGATGACCAAGGAACGGAAATACATAGGGCAGGATGATGGACTGACCCTGACCTGCCATAACAGGGCTAGGTGACTTTGGAGGGAAGCCCCCCCCAAAGGTCAGAGTTTACAATGAAACAACGGGGAAAAAACAGAGAGGTGAGGAGAAGGAAAAAATGAAAGCAAAAGGAAGATACACTGGCTCTCTCTTTCTCTGTCACATAGGAAGAGGCAATAGCGACCATGTGATACCTTTCACAAAGGACCAGAAATGTTGCAGAGCTTTTGTGATCACTGGTTCCTTCCAGCAAACTGGTAACAACTTCTCTAAAAATGGACTGGATTCCCAGTCCTGAATGGGGTCCCTATCTTTCCACTGGGAGTACATATTGGCCAGTTCCATAGATGTAAATGCTCTGTCTGAAATGCAAAATGTTCTCTTAGTACCAGCAATGACAAGACACAAAGAGAAGACAAAGTATGTTTCTTTCTACCACATACACTGGCACAGATCCTTAAATATCACAGACGGTTTCTGACTATTCACAGACACAGCTTTAAGTGAACTCAGTACTGCAGTCCTGATGCCTACATAGTTTATGCCATTTATTTTTAGGTGAACTGGACTTCATTCTGAGTGAAAAAATAAACACAAGAACATATTTTGGCAAAACTTACACTCTCTCCTTATTTAAGCCCTGGAAATGAAGTTTCAGCTTTTACATGGAGAGTACTCCCATTTTTCTGTTTTGGGGAGACTTCAATCATCCCCTTGACTGTAATTCCTACTGTAGTTTTCTTGTAATCCCTGCTGTACGCTCGGAGGAGCCCAGCTCTGGGAGGTGTGGCTGTTTTATCGTCCTTGCTGGGCTCAGGGGTGGAATGTAGAAACCGAGGAGGGGGGTGACCCAGTCCATGACAACAGCCATATAATATTTTCAAAAGGAGCCTGGAGAAAAACAGATGCCACAGTATTTCAGAAGGATATGGTTACTTAGATGCTTTATACTCTCTCTCTTAACCCTAACATACCCATGTGAGCAATTTTTGATGAAGAAGCGTACAAACATATTTTATTATTACTTAAATAAGACATTTAGGTAGCACCTATCAGCTACCATTTTCAAACTGTCACTTTTCATAAGGCTCTCACTAGCAACACAACCTTATACCTAGGGAGAAGCCAGGAGAGAATTCTTTGGGCCTCTGAGTTAGAGCAGATTTATGACAGAAGTAAAAAGACCCTGTAAAATTCAGATCACTAAGTTGTTCATGTTAAAAAAGCCAACTCGAAAGAAGAGTTAGCTTCATTCTTCCCAATTTCAGTCTAACAGAGTCCTAGATTTGCTTCAGTCCTAAAAAAGCACAGAGGAACAAGCTGGCAGATGAGGCCTGGAGTTATTTCTAGTACATCCTTAAGCAGAATGGCTCATAAAGAAAGTTAAATCTGAACCTACATTTCTTATTTACCAAAAGTAACCATCATGAACAGCCAAAGTGCATTGGAAACAACATACATTTGCAATTTGACATTTTGAATGATGTGTATTAGAACTAACACTGCAGGTGATATTTTCCTATCAAAAGACACAAAAAAGCATTTTGCAGGTCAGCCAAAGCCAGACCACCACCTAGGGAAGTCAAACAGCATCACACAGTAAGGACTTCAGATTGAAATTCCTTCCGCTTCAGAGATGCTGTGGTCTTTGCATGATCCTCAGAACAGAAAAGAGCCCAGCATATTTCTGAAGAGCTGGTGCATGAACCAGCCTAGATTCTTCCTAGAAGGACAGAGAAACTGGTACTGACAACAAAGAGCCCAGGTTTCCTATACGTGCTGTTCTAAAAGTATACGATGGAGGGAAAACTGTTACGGACTAGGATACCAGAAGTTGCCAAATGTCTCTAAGAGGTCCAGCGGTCAAAGATGAAATTTAACATCACTGTGCCTATTTCTGGCTCCAGGCATCCCACACACAGCTTCTTCACTTTTCCACAAGGTGACCCCAGGCTCCTCGCTCGGCCGCACCTTTGTGGAACAAAGACCAGACAGGTGGCTGAGCTTCAAAGCTAAAGAAGAAATATCAGAACTGCCAGGAGCCCTCATCTTCCTCAGAAGTACCATCAGCAGTTAATACTGGCCAAGGCATCACTGCTCAAGAAGAAAAACAGTGTATGGGCTAAGCAAAAGGAAGTATCTTACTTGTCCCACTGCAGACAGAGGAATATGTTTTCTCTACGTTTCACTGTGCTCCAGAAGTGGTTGCCTCTGGAGGTCAAAGATATCAGTTTTGTGAAACTCCCAATGAACAAAACAGTTTTCACAGACCTTCCAACGGCAGCACAAAGGCACAGAGGCACTTTTACTGCTCCTATCCCCTTCACCTATCGCCACCACGCAGAGAGCAAATCCAAGTTACCACAACTGGCCAGTGAGGCAAAAGCAAAGACATCAGAGGAAACAGCAGCCATCCTGATGAAACCTTCCAATGAGAACTTGGTTTGTCTTCAAAGTAGGAAGGGGCTTCTCATTACCTGCAACTTAGTATGTTGGGGAAGCATGGATTCAGGTGCATTAAAATCACATAGGGAATTACAAACAATTTAAAAAAATCAAGAAACATTAAAGAGGAAGGAGAGAAACAATATTCACAGATATGTTAACTAAAAATGGGCACCACAGCATATATCTCCTGTATGAAAGCTAAATGGAAATATAAAACTAAAGCAGGAAAACAATACACCAGCTCTCTTACTGCGACTCATTTTGTTGTTGAGTACAGACCTTACTTCCCTGAAGTATCAGAGAATAGGATGCAGGAAGGACTAACCTTCAGAGGAAGCGAGTTCTTTCTTATTCTTTATCCAAATGATTAAAAAGCACAATACCTTTATGTAAAAGGCAATGATCAAGCTACATATAATAAATTTTAACGGAGCTTTTAAAAATGTTATCGTTCTGCCACTTCATGCTTGTACAGAAGTACCCTGAGCTACAGGTAAATATATGAGCAGTCAGTATTTAAGCAAGTATTACCAGAGCAGCTGCATCCGATATCCCCTCAAACTGTAATGTGTGCACATCCTTACAGTGTTCAATATTGATTTAAAACAAATTACTACTGCAAGTAAATGTCAAGTCATCACTAGTAAACTACTGAAAACTTACTAAACCTGAAATTCTCAACTGTTGCAGTGTTTTTTGAAGTTATGAGGCAAATACGTATCATAACACTGGACTAAAACATTTATTAAATGCTGCTACAAAAGTACTTACCACACTTAAACAGGTGCATTTCTGGTCAAGGGTGGCTCCAGTGGTTTACAGATCTATCTACATACACAAATTTCTGACGTTCAGTATTTCTTAGAAAGGAGCCTTCTATCAAGTCTACTAGTGGGTAGATTTTTTTTTTAGGAAGCTGTTGAGTCTTCTTTTCTATGCAAGTGTTTCAGTGTTTATCTAACCTTATTAATATTTTCTGTCTTACCTCCAATCTGAATTTGTCTAATTTCCACTCCTAGGAGTTGGATGTTCTCGTGTTTTTAACTGCTAACACTGCACTAACTTTGCACTATGAGAAGTATTCTTACTTCCCCAACACAAGGTTTGTCAAATAATCAAAACAAACTCCCCATCCTTCTCCTGGTCAACAATGTTTATTAGGACTGCTTTAATCCCCACTGTCCATGTCTCTGCTCATGGTCATCCTTCAAGATCTATTCTGAACTGTTTTGTCAAATTCTCATCTCATGGTATGGATACTCGTATGAGTAAAGTCAGGATTTGTAAGAGACAGATAAAACCTTGTGACTGGAATGCATCAAATACTTTAGCAGCATAAAATTAATAAACATAAAATGCATGACTTTTTTTTCATCATCACAAAAAAAAAATCATTCACTTAATTCCTGATGGTCCCATTGTTGTTGCTCAACACAACAAACCAACTTTCTCCATTATAACATGGAGCTCATTAAAAGTAGAGCCAATTAAAAGTATTGCCAATCTGTTACTTTCCCTTTTAGAAGTAAAAATCACTCCACAGTCAAACAGTATTTTTTCATTTTTTCCTAAAAAAGTGAATCCCTCACTTCACAACACTTAGAAAAACTTACACCATCTTCTGAACAATGCCTTCATTTTTTTAGACTAAAAAATATGGCAAATGAAACTGGGCTCTTCCAGTGAATTCAGCAGAGGGGTTTGCTGTAGTCACCATTCAGGAAAGGATAGGGATGTTTCTGCATTTTGCTGTTTCACTAGATAACTGCTGTTTGTTCAACCTCAGGCATCTGTCAAAGAAGCCCAGCATTTGAAACGCAATTTCCATTTTGAGATTCTTTACCAAAGTCGAACTGTTCACATGTCACCACAATGCCATCATTTTATTTGTTCAGCCATTCATCAAAAATATTATCCTGTTATTTGAATAACATTCCTTTCAATAAGGATAAGAGAGGCATGGCACACAAAATTCTAGATTTTGCTCATTCTCTTTGCAATTATAACAATGAAAAATATAAGTTAATATGACTAAGGGTATACCCTCAAAAAAAAAAATTAAAAAGATGAAGTTTATTATTTGCTATGACTTTGAGCATATGGCTGTATGAGACTGTAGGTATAAAGTATACAGACTTTGGAAGGAAACTTTCTGTACAATTTCACAGCTGTTCCATAATGACATACTAGAATCCCAAAGACCAATTTGGTCTATTTTCTTATTAAATAGTAATAGATGCAATAGCCCTGTAATCATCCTGCTAATACTGCTTAACTCTATCTGGGGGGGCCACAGAGGGGACAGTCCAGGCCTGCTTTCTGTGAAGAGATTGTTGCTAGGGTCTCTTTATTTTGCCAGGCTGTTTATGAACATCCACACACTAGGAAAAAAAACGAGTGTCCACATACTTTGTTCAGGTCTCTAAGCCAATCAGAAGTCCCTAAACTTTTGCTAGTCTAGGCAGAGTTTCAACCACCAGCCTACCACCGAAAAATCAGGCTGCACTACCTACACTTCAATATTTGTCACAGAGTTCATTAAGGGCTTCTGAACAGCTCCTACCAGACCAAGGTTTTTTTGGTATTTTAATCTTACATACAGACCAAGCCAAGATTCAAATGAAGAAAATGCAGATGTCATTGTCAGTGTGGAGGTATGGTTTCTGGATCTGGAGAGAAACAGGACCAAACACAGGTCTTAACATCCATTTTTGCTTCCATATAAGCAGACAACGTTTGAAGAATCCCTTCTTCCCCTCAACTGCCACCATTCCACAGACCCAGCCATACTCGTAAAAGCAAACACCACCTCAAGCATCCCAAAAGATGCTTGATTAACAGTCCAGTTCAGTCTTTGGAAATCAAACAGCCCCTTCAAGAGTCACAGGAAACACCTTCTCTTCCAAATTACCAACACACTTTATAAGAATTCTTTCTTTCTCTAGTCATCCAACCATTTAACACCATACTCTTAAAAAGAGGTCATTGAGACCAGACATCATATGCTTTTCAATGTTAACTTCTGCTGTAAAATAATGTGACAATTACCCACACCCTGACACTTAACACTGCTCTAAGCACTGCAGGTGACGTGTCAGACAGACTATGTCTACCAAACTGTCAGGAACCAGCAACTGACTCTGTTCTCAGAAAAGGGACAAGAAGCACCATGGCATGCCTTCATCCATCCCCCAAGAGCCATGCACAGGCTGCTCTGGTAGGACTCCACAAGGCTTTTGGGCAGAAGCCTCCTCTTCTGCAGCCAGAGACTCCAGCCAAAGCTGTAGCCATGGTCTTCTCAGCATCTGTCTCACGCTGAACTGCTTTGAGTATTCCCATTCCTATATATGCTTTTTTATTGGAGAAGATATGATGTCCCCAATACATTTTATACATGTTTCAAAGTGATTCTTAATCTCAGCAATAAATAATAACAGCTAGCAATTAGAAGCCCTAGCTAAGATTAGTGGGAGGAAAAAAAAAAAAGAAAAAAAGGATTGATTTACACAGGCCTAAAATGAGTAATTCCCTGATGCATTCCACCAAGAGGAGTTAAATGAAACCAGTTCCAGTTTTTTAGTGTATGTTTACCCTAGTAATACAAGGAAAGACTAGAAATAACCCTGCAGAGAGCAATCATGGTTTGGAAATGCCCCCCACACCACCACAGTCAAGGAGAGAATCAGGGGCTGTTGTTAATGATCAGGAAAGGCTCTTGACAAGCCAGGAAAAGAGCGATGCACCCAGACCTGGGCTGGGGTTTCTGACTGCACGGAGGTTCTCAGAAAGAACAGCCAAAAAAAGGAGGCAGGGGAGGAGAGAAGGCAGGATGGGATCATCAGGAGTTTGGCAAAAATGAAGCTCACCCACCAGGAAGGTAGAGGAATATACATGCATAATTTTACACGGATTAGGAGTTTGTGTCAAATCTGTGATGTGCTGTGGTGAATTCTCATACTGCAGTGAGTCATCTTGTCTGACAGTTGCCGGGGAATTAAAGCAGTTATTTTTAAAAAATTATATGTCCTGCTTGACGCGTTATACAAATAGCCTCTTAAAAAATTAAAATGCAGTCAATGCATTTTTAAGTATAGAAGAGCTATGGTACATTTTGGATTCTCTGTACCACACCACAAACATCCATTCTGAGCTATGAAAACCTAAAGGAGTCTATTGATGTCCCTTTAGAGAAACATTGATCTTTCTGCTGCTCCCAATCCAAACGCTGCATCAAAAATTAGTTTATTATATCTGCCTTTTATACAGCATGAAAATATTTTTCCCTGAGAAAAAAATTAAACACAAAGGAAAGAGGTGTGCTAAATCTGAATTCCTTCGGCACCAAAGGATATTTGGTTTGCTAAAATAAAGACTATTTGAATTCAAAAGGAGAGCATTCCCCTTATAATGGAATAACAAAGGCAGGTCAATTCCCTTCTCTAGAAGAGCAGCATGTTGACTCACAACCATAGGTGTTGGTCGCGCTGTTGGTTTGGCACAGGGAAGCAGGGCTGGCTTCTGCTCCCTGCGCCGTGCAGCAGAACCGCGCCAACCAACGCACCCTGGAGCTGCGAAGGGCAGGCAGCTCCTTACAACACGTGTCCTCTTCATAAACACACTGCTTACTGCCTGCTTTGCCTTTAAAACTGACACCCCACTGGCAATTTTCACACGTCCTTGGGAGAAGTTTTTCGAGTATGTCTGTTGTGTAATACAGTAAAGATCATCTGAATGATCTATTAAGTGTAACCCTTGGGCATCAATGCTGCTCAACATCAGCTGGCAATAAAGGTATATTTACAGCATGCCTTCGGGACAGCTGTTCTGGGAACAGCCTGGAGATTTGCATAGACTATTTTACAAGGCATTACAGTGTCCTTCAACTGAATGAGTGGCAGAGAATCCTTTCCACACAACACCACCCATTAAAAGCCCTTAAGTTCAAATATCACAATAAAACAAAGTAGGTATATGTTAAAAAAAACCCCAACAACTTCAAATTCCACTGCCTTAAAATGCAAAGTTACTAACTTGTGAGTGAATTTAACCTGTTTTTCAAATAATCAAGTTACTGTCCCTCTCCAACATGAGTACCATCCAAGAAACAAAACAGCTGATGAGAGAAGCTTCATCTTTCAAAGGAAGAAAAGTTTGTCTTGTCACTGCTCCTCATTTTATCATAATTCCATGGTGTTTGGTATATTTTCTTAAAGCCTTAGATCTTGTAGGTAACTTAGGTGAAGATTTCAGCTTTATGTATTTTGAGTGAATTAGTCCTCTCTTTGGCAGAAAAAGAACTGAAAACATGAGCCAACTGCACCCTAATGGCTCAAAAAACAAGAAGAAGCAAATGTGAGTATTGAATTTCTTAGTTCATTTCTCACCTACACTCAGAAAGTATTAACACTTGTCACTGCACGGGTAAGTGCAAGTAACACTTGCTAAGCAGAGCACTGTCTTTCAAGAAGTGAATTAAAAGGCTGATCTGCGTCCCAAGTCACAGAGGTGTGGTAGTTATTGAAATTTTCACACTTTGAAACCTCTCCACAGGTGAAGAATCAGCTGGCAAATGTTACAGAGAAATAATAACTCAAGGAGCCAACTACAGTTCTCTGGCCCAAACCCAGTGACTACATGCAGACAACAAAAGACAGAACTTATACCTAATAAAATAATAAACCTGGCCAGACAATGATCCAATCAACTCAACAATATTACCAAATATAATTGAGCCAATTGATACAACGAAAGCTGAGGACCAAATAAATTAGCTGAGTCTGTGTCCAGTGCCTTTGGGAATAAGTAACCACTCATTAAAGATCTGATGACACTTTTTTGAAAGTGCTCTTTGGAGAAAAGGTCAGACCTTCAAATAAAAAAAAAAACAACAACCAACCTGCTATGCCTCCTATGTTTAAAATGGAAGAGGACTGAGAGTACAGTATGGAATACAGGGAGAATAGCTTCTGAACAGGATAGTTTTCACATTTTCCATGTGGAGTCTGTGGTTCTTTAAGTGTTTCTGCTATGTTATCTGACACTTGGATAAAGTACTGGAAGAACTGTAGAGCATCTTTTCCCAATTAATTTTGGTTCAGGAAGTAACTGGAGGGGCAACATAACCTCGTATACCCTTAAATTGAGGGGAAAATGAGAGTATTTGGGGGGCTTTTTTTTTTTTTAAAGAATGGAGGGGTTGTAGAACTACTTTTTTTTTTTAATAAAACAGCCCATTTCCGGACTCCTAGTTTTATTAAATCAGTTCTTCAGTTAACAACTCTCAAGCTATCCTAAAAAACAAGATGATTCATCTATTTCCACCCAGTACAATTTTATACATCGTTAGAAAACTAAAGCCTCGTAAAATTCTAAGCAGCCCTAAAGTACAACTGCTGCAGAGTGACATGTTGATTGCATCAGCCTAGAAGGGCTACAGTTTTGAGCAATGCAAACTTTAGTAGCCACAGTGGAAACTACTACGGAGTGTCAAAGAACGTGTATGTAACATGCCAGCACCAGGCACATTCACTCAGACACAGCAAAACAAATGTCTTCAGAATATCTGGTGGGATAAGGATGATTCCCCAACTTCTAATACTCATAAAATTTAAACTGTTGCTGTGCTTCTGTGTTCTAAGAAACACACAAGCATTTTCCCCCTTCCAAAATGAAGTTAAAACAGTCAAGAAGTGTGCTATTGATGCCTTAAGTTGAACACTACATGCCAACACATCAAGGTGAAAGTCACTCTCAGTACTCTGACCAGAGTGTGAGGCTACCTCTGTCACACACTCCCTGTGTGGGACAGGCTACTGGCACGCAGGCACTGGGGACACTGGTAAGCATTTCTGACTGACTGATCTTCACCTTCTAAATCATAATAATGAAACAAATGAAATCTAAAATGGTTATCCTAATTTGCATCCATAGTACCTTTTAAATAGCTATGTTTAAAACAAAAAAAGCCCATTCAGACCACAACACAGGGGAGGTAGAAGGCATGCGGCTTGCCCACAGAAACCAACAGGTTAGGATTGCCACAGAGATGATCTTAGCAGAACACCAAGTAAACACCTTCCTGACAAACTGCTCCTCCCTCTCAACCAGCCAGCAGTGCCTAAACACTCTCAGGGCAGAACTGCCTAAACACTCACACAAAAAAAAAAGGCACTTTGCCCTGTGGTCTAAAAATCATGTGCTACCTGTCCAGCAGCCACTTCCCGAGGTTCTCTGGCCAGCATCCCTGCCGCCAGTGAGGCTATGCCCAGTGCACAGCTGAAAAAGGAACTCGGAATTTGGCTACAAGAGGAGGAAAACAGCATGGCCAAACTTAAATGTATGATAAGTACCCATGAAGACTGTAATTACAACATCTGCACAGCGCCTGCTGTGCTAGTGACACAGTACCAGCTGTCTGGTCACACAGACACCAGCTATTTTGTTTCAGGTTTTCAGATGCATGGCATGAGTAGGACCCGCACTATCACACAAGACACTTCCAGGAGCTAGGAAGGAGACAGCTTTAGCTCACAGCCAAGAAACAATCTTGCAATAATCCTGACAGTGCTCCTCTCTTTTCCACAAAGCAGCAGCTTTCTTGCAGAAGCTGTTCCTAAAGCTGCACTGTCTGTAAGAGGTTTGGGCACCAGAGAACAGGTTGCTCGGGTACAAGTGGCAGCTCTAAGACCCACAGAATTCAGCAGCACCAGAACTGAAAAATTCATGCTCGCAAACAATACAACAAACTGATTCGGGCATCCTGCATTTGAAAAACATTTTCCTAGCAAGTCTGACTCAAGAAAGTACTTTAAAAAGGGGCACAATTTACAGCAGTCACTCTGTTTCTAATGTTATCAATAAGACCTGCCCTCATGCTTAAGCACGCAGCTGCCTGTCTACTGCCTTCAACAGTTTCCTGCCTCACGAAGGCAGCAGACACCTTAACACATCATGAGCATAACACGTGTTAAAACCTCCATCTTGTGAACGTTTACATACCTGTGTAAGTGTATCTCAATGGATGTACTCCACTGAAGCCGCGAGTACTGGCTCATGACAGTGAAGCTGGGCACGTACAACAGGGTGCTGCTACGTGTTGAGGGTGTAAAGATGCACAAAGTTGCCTTGAAAACCAAAGTGTGGCCAGAGTATGACCAGTCTTCTGCAGCACAAAACTGCACAAATTACTGTTCCCTCTCTCTGTAGGGATTAGTTTGGGGAAAAGGCCAGGAGTTGCAACCCAGGTGCCTCAAGGTAGGAGCTTTAAGCAAGTGAATGATTTCATTTTCTCAGGCACTGAGCTCTGTATGCACTTGACTAAGAGTACATCATGAGCAGCTTGCGGGAAGACACTGAAAGCAGAATGCTGAGCCCTTCTCCACCCTTCTCCCAGTTCCAAACCATCCTCATTTAGGGTGCCACAGTCAGAAAACATGAGCCATTCTGTCTGGTGGGTGTAACATCAGTGGCACAGAAGGAAAGATATTGTCAGTGAGCTAAATTCATTCCAGCTCTAGCTGCAGGGAGTTACAGCAGTGCAGATACAGATGTCCAATTGCAAACCATGTCCCACTTCCTCAGAGCCCTCCTGGATTATGCTTACAGCAACAGAAACTGCACCGTAAAACTTGATTACAACTTTAGTATCCTGAATTAGCATATTTCTTATTGAAGGTCTATGCCAGTTTGATTTTGGTCTTCAGCAAGCATTTACTAACAGCTGTTTTAATTAGTATCTCATTGGTGTGTGTAGACAATGATGTGATACACACCAAGAAGTATTTTCTGCATAAAGTGAGAACGTTATATACACTGTGATAGAAACAGTCCTTCCTCCCACCCTCGTAACCACAGATGAGGCCAGTGCATCACAGAAAGGCAATATTGTATTTAACTCCTCTTATTTCAGGTTTTCAGGGCACCCTCGGGGAGGGGGAGGCACAGAAATGAGAGCCACGAGCAACCCCTGTAGCTCATTCTCCTCTTCACCCTCAAAGCGTTAAAAGGAAAATACAATGTCAACATCAGCTCCTCCCTGCTGATGAAACTGACTGGAGAGTATTTTACTTTCTGGCTTGGAGCCCTTACAAACCGTTACAAAAAGACTGAAAGACAGACAGATAGCTCAATATATCGACTACTTCCAATAACTAGTTTAGGACACGCTAGGTCATTGGCTCCTTCTGTTAAGTGCTGCAGCGTCTCAGAGGTGAATGAACCCTGAAATTTGGGTTTTATTAAAAAAAAAAGAGAAGCAGCTAATAGCAGATTTGCATTTCAGGGAAGAGCCAGCCCTAGCATCAGTATATATAAATACTCCCCACTCTCTTCCTCTGGGAGGAACAGATTACATCTGATACACTACAACCGTCTCCAAGACGGATGGCTGGCTCTCTGGGTGCTCCATCCCCATCAGCGAGGGATCCTG
>NW_010323525.1:0-1644 GCF_000700745.2 Antrostomus carolinensis | reverse complement strand
TTCTATGATTCTATGATTCTATGATTACAGACATGCCAGATCCTGCAATGCGAGTGTATTCCTCAGAGTGGCACAGCAAGACAAGAAACAAAAGTGAGCTCTCACGCCAGCCACTGGATGGGGCCGGTCCGAGAATGTCTTGCTGATGGCAGGGGGGTGGACAGCAGATAGGATAGCTATCCCACTGGCCTCAGAACTAGCTTCTGAACTAGCTGAACCTGTGGGTGCTGGGGTCTGTGGACTGCTTCCAAGGGCTTGAGGGACGGTAACTGAGAAAAACAAGCCTGTTGCAGGACGCTGAAGACTGTTACAAATAACGTTGTGTCCTCATGAGAGCAACTTAGGAATTTGCCAACTGAGGAAGCTTGAAAGCCATGAGTATAACTGAGTTACAAAATGATGGACTGGACCAAAACCCAGTGGGATCACAGCAAATCCTTCCATCAACTGCACCAGGCTTCTGATCCGTCTCCAACTGCTCAATTTAATTTACTGAACTACACACTTCTTGTGTCATGCTGCCTTCAGTCCTCTCTGAAGCCTTGGGGCACTCTGAAGGCCTTAGGCCTGCAAAAGCTGGAGTCTGCCTTAGCATGGATCTGCTTTACAAAACAATAGTTGGAGGTTCTTGCTGCATGGCTTCTGGCTCAGAGTCAGTGATCATTCATGTTACAGGTCTAATATCTGTAACCACACATCACAGAGAATATAAAAACCCCCACCTGCAGCTTTTACTTAAAAATACACCTCCAGCAACTAGGACCTTTGGGAAGAAGCAACAAATAGGGTGAAGCTGCGATGAAGCTCTGAACAAGGAGTGGAGGTTGAATAAATCTGTCATGTTCCAGCACTGCAGTGCGAGTTACTAGTTTTCATCTGGGGAGGAACCTAGTAGCTCAGAGGGAAGGAAGTAAGAGCTCCAGGGTGCAGTGTGTGCAACAGGAGGTGGGCCCTGCTCCTGATGGGCTGCGGCAACCGTAACTATGGAGGAAAGGGCAGAGCCAGCATGGCAGGGGTTGGTCACGCTGCCGCAGAGGTCTGAGTTCAGGTTGTGCACTGGGTGCCCCTGTGGGCCTCTCGGGAGTGCTGCAGGCACGACCCACCGTAGAGTTGGGAGCTGAGCTGTGTGCATAACATCAGCGTAACTCCGATCCCTCATGGACTTCAGCCGAGACGCGTCAGGTGTTCCCTCTGCCTGCTCTGGGATTCCTCCTCCCTCTGCTCCCCAAGGTAACTGCCCTCTTGCACCCCCCCTGCCTGCCACGTCTGGGTTAGAGACGGCAGATACGGCACTTACCCTGTTTGTGTGTAAATACAAGTATATATAAGGATGTGTGTAAGTATCGGGAATCTATGTGTTAATATAAATGTGTATGTACGAGATAGACGTGTTACAAATACAAACGTATGGTTCATGTGTCTGTATCGGGTGGATAAATGCGGGCTCAGCCCTGAGCCAGCAGGACCAGCCCTTCGGAGTAAATCTCTCTCACTGCAAACAGGAAATGCCAAGACCTGCAAAGCGAGCGGCCCAGCCTCTGCAAACACCGAGCTGGCGTACATGGCCGCTTCCTACGGGCTCCTCCCGGCCTCGAGGGGCCGCCTCGGCAAGGCGGGGAGGAAGGCACAGCCTCGGGCGGGGCC
>NW_010323524.1:0-7600 GCF_000700745.2 Antrostomus carolinensis | reverse complement strand
AAACCATTCTATGATTCTATGATTCTCTCCATACTACTCTACATTTCTGCTTTCCTTCAGTCCCTAATTACAGCGTCTGGACAAAAACATCTCCAGCTGCTTCTATCCTTGTGAACATCACTCAGTGGCCAATAGCTACCCTAGTGATTCTGTGCATCTCTGCAAGGATTACTCCTTTATGCAGGGACCTACATAGTCCATACATCTTTTCTGAGCAAACTACTTTTCAGCTTTGAGGAGCCTGAAGAGGGGAGGGGAAGCAGACCTTCTCTCTAGCCCTCTGGTCAGCCTTTGTGCAAGCACACAAATAGCAGCGTGTACCAATAATCTAATAAGCATTTCTTCTAGGAGAGGAAGCTGGAGGCAGTGATGCAGCTGTGAAGAGTTAGGGCACAGAAGGTCTAAATGCCTCTGGCCAAAGAGCTCTTGGTGACACCTGGGTTACAAATAGTAGTGCTGTGTGGCAACACTGCAGATGAAAAACCACACAAAGCCAAGGTATAAAACTGGGCCTAAGAGGACAAATCAGTTGTTTTTTGGTGTAGAAATGCAGCTTGATGTTTTTTGAAATCAACAGTGGAAACCCATAGATTCTCCTTGGCTTTAAAATCTATATTATGCACCCAGGTTTTGTATCATAGTCCCTGCATGTATTATTAGCAAAATTTATTTTATTTTTTTTTATGCCAGTCCTTAGAGATAGCAATAACTTTAAGGCACTGTGCAGCAGTGGAGGTGTATTTTTCTAATGAATCATCTTTTCACAAAGCTTAGGACTTTTGAGACAAGTAGGCTCTCAGAGGATGCTGTTCCTCTGCAGAAAAACATTTTTAATTTTGAATGAGAGTGGTCTTTTTGATACTTTTCTAAGATTTCCAATTTTTAAAAAAAAATTTTCTGCAATATTTTCAAAAGATTGTGTTGATTCTGTTATCTTTCCAAATTACTGTTATAAAGCCATTATTTAATTACTACATTTTCTAGTAAGCTAAGAGTTTTGGTAAACTAACTTTGTCGAAGTTCATTTGCATAGTAGTAAAAAAAAAATCAAGGTGATTGATTTTGTATCTTTGGTAAAGGAATTAATTTCCTAAGTGGTTTACACATTGTGACAAATAACTTTTGAGAGAGATGGAGTGAAGAAACAGAATCTGTTTCATACTTGTATTTTCCTGCTATGTTGAGTGTTTCATTTGTGGACAAAGGACATTTTTCACTTGGCTTAGAGGCCAAGGTAGAAATGGTTGATTATATTACAGAATCACAGAATGTTGGGGATTGGAAGGGACCTCAAAAGATCATCTAGTCCAATCCCCCTGCTGCAGCAGGAACCTAATTCCTAATAATATTGTTATAGAATAATAATTTTTTTGGAAAGGGACTTCCAGAGGTCATCTAGTCTGACCCTCCACTCAAAACTTATCTAGTTAAAGGCATGATGCCTTAAAGTTTAGATAGTCAGGGCCATCTCTACTTGAGTCTTGACCAAAGATGGAGATTCCACAACCACTCTAGGCTACCTGTTCCAGTATTTCACCAGCCTCATGGTTTTAAAAAAAAAAAACAAAATAAAAAATAAATCGTAATAGCTAATAGAATTTCTCATATTCCCACTTGTTTCTATTCTTCCTGCTTTTATCATCATGCCTCTGAGAAGTGTCTGATTCCATCTTCTCTCTTTTCTCCAGTGAGGTAGTTGTAGAATACAATAAGGTCTCCCCTTTGTCTTCCTTTCTCCAAGCTTGAGAGAGACCCAGTTCTTTCAGCCTCTCCTGACAGGCTTTACCCTTAAGTATTGGCATTTCCACAGGTGGCAAGAGGAAAGCTAGGCATAAAAAGGTAGGCAAACCAGATTTAATCCTCTAAGTATAGTTTTAGTTGCTGATAATGATGAAATGTTTTATTGCCAGTTCCAGTATTGCTCAGTGGGAGACCAGCTCCCATTTTGTATTAGATCTATTTTTTTCCATATGTTAGCCTTCTTTCCCATCTTCTTTTCTGTTTCAGCATTTTTGTTCCTCCTCTATTCCATCTATCAAAATGAAAGTCATGAAATAGTTAATATTGCTATGTAAATCATCACAGACTTGCATGAGTCTAACAGAGGAGATGGATAGAGCAAGATAAATGATATTATTTCTCTCCAAACAATTGTCTCAGCTTGCCTGTTTTACAGGCTCCAGAATACAGCAGGATGGTCATTTATATCCAGCATACACTTGTTATGATTATATCCCATAATCACAACAGAGACTCAACAATCATAAGAGAAGGCGAGAGCTAATTTTCAGATGTGTTAAGCAGTAGTGGGCCCGCAGACATCACTCCCTGACCTTCAGAAAAGTACTAGCTCAATTCCTCTGGCCTTTGCAATGTAGTATTTTTTAAGGGTATTGACGGCTTCAAGAGAAAAGTGTACTAGAACTGTAAAGAATTGGTAATTAATAATCACAAAGGGCTGAAAAACATTGTATTTCAATCCTTGGAGACAGACCTTGCAGTTCAAATCTGTATCAGAATATCCTCATCACACTTCTCTCTGCATTAGCAAGTTGCAAGGGATTTTTATGATAAAACCTGATCTTGATGTCATCCTGTCTTTGCATGCAGGAATCATTATCATGGCTTATTCTGCATTAAAAATTCTGCATTCTTCCAAGAAGCAAATGAAAAAAACACAAGCACAGTGAAAGCAAAAGGTAACCCACCTTGAACCAAGGCAACATTGTGTTGCAAGGCAGTTCTTAGCAACCTGAAGCCAAACAGAGCCCCTTTGTGTTAACAGAGACTAAAATTGAGTAAAGATGATAGTGGCTTGTTTACAGAATCCCATTAGGTGCTTCTAGCAAAAAAAGGGCTTTGAAAGTGGGTGGAAGAGCTGCTGTTAAGCATGCGCAAGTGTAGCATTTCCAATAAATGTGTTTAATAATCTGCCTATATCTCAAAATTTGTAAATATAACAAAAATTCTAGTATCATACAGGAAGAGCTTAAGTATTTTGGTTTCTTTAAATCTCCTGTCTTTTAGGACACAAGCTGCAGCTAGCCTTATGAGCAAAAGGTTTTGGTTCAAAGTCCCTCTCTGGAGTACTTGACCGTTTATTCAGCTGAGAAGCTTTATCACTAGATGGCAGTGTGGCTTATGACACAGATGTCGCGACCGGGTTTTCAGAGCCTGCTTTGAAAGGCCATGCTTACTCTGAAGGAACATTCACAGAAATTCAGACTGGCTTTAGAACAACCTCAGCATGCTCACCAGGGGAGTCACAAGGATAATCCTGGGCACTAGAATCCTGCATTAATGGTGGAAGCAACTGTTTTTTAAACTTTGTGCAAATTTTGTCAAAGCATTTTTCTGTCAGAGGAACCAGAATATTGGGAAGTTGACACCCAATCCAGTCACTAAACTAAACATCCACGTTTTTAAGCATCCTGAGAACAAGTAATCTGTGTACGTTACCAAACTGACCCATTCAAAAATGCAGGTTTAGGTTAAAAATTAAGTTTAAAAAACAGAAACAATTGTCACAGTTTAGTTTTTTTGTTCCCTGCTGCTTTCACATCATTTAGGAGGGAAACAGCTGTTGTTTGGTACTATGAAGTAAAGAAACTTCCAAGTGCAAGTTCAGATTTTGAAGTGTTTTCCAGATTTTCCTTCTGACTCTGGAAGGAAGCTTTAAGAGAAATATGGCTTATTCCAGGGTTTAAGATAAAATCACATCTGTTAAAAATGTAGTCTCATTTTCCCAGTTTTACATCAGTGTTGTTTAATTAATAACAGCTAATTTCTTGCTGACCAACTCAAGAATAAATAAAACCGTTGTAAAAGGGACGCTACAGGCTAGATTTAATAAAAGCAGTTAATGGAACAAGCAGATGCAAAGATCTGCTTGTTTTGGAGAGGGTGAAGAAATGGCATGTGAGATGTATGTATTTTCTCTGGTACAAAAGTGTATCCTGTTAAATGTATCTAAGGAAATGTAGACAATTTCAGATTGTTGTAAAATATGCAGTGAGATGTTACTGTGAATCATACACATCAAAGCATAACTGAAGCCCCTAAAAGTACTTATATGCAAAGAAAACTGGCTTTTCTTGTATTTGAAGAAAAGAAATGCATCCTTCTCTGTTTCACACATTTTCAAACTCTTTCGATTCTTGCCCAATTAACCTACATCAGTATTTTCAGTGTGGCACATTATAAACACTGCACTAGCATTAAAAAAATTCAAATACTGGTTTCTCATGTCTGCCTTTGAGATACTTTAAAACAAAATCCTTGTTTGCCTGGTTTACTGGGGTAGCAAATAGCTTATTACCACTACCAGATAGCTGTCTGTTCCATCTAACTCATCTCTTCAGGTGAGCTGCAGGAGAAGAGAATAGAGGAAAAGCTTGAGATAGTGAAGGAGATGGGAGGGATGTGCCTTCAAAACACATGTACCTTTCAAAAAAAAAAAAAAAAAAAAAAAAGGTAGTACCTAAATTTAATGTTCCGTTTAACAGAGGTGCAGGAACTGCAGCTGAAGGAATCCTTTGGAGTGGCAGAATTTAACTGTGCATGGGGTTTATGTGCACAAATAAAGCAGCAGGCTTTACAAGTGCAGTAGACTTGTGTTAGTACACTTCAGGAAAATCAGTGGAGATGCAGGGCAATGTGATGGAGACACTATTGCATCTAAAAGATGGAGGGTTGTCTATTGTTTTAACAGACAGCAGTGAATCAGGACCTCTGGCTATTAACCCCACCTCGTATGGCCTGAGGCAAACTATGTAATCTGTATTTAAAATACAGTACTATTGTTTTAATGATGGAGGGCTGGGGAGCAGCAGTCTGGAAAGCAGGATGCATAATAAAGTATGCTGTGTTTATTTCATGCATTCTGAACTCTGAGTAACCCTTGCAGCAGAAGGAGTTCCCCTGGCAGGCCAAGTGGGGAATCTGGCTTTTCTTTAGCTCTGCAGCTTTGTGTATTTGCTTCAGTAACCATTGATGATCCCGATACAGAGATGTTGACATCACAGAAGTAAAGATGCATGAAAATAAGGAAGTTGTGAAATTGTAGTATCTTAAGGGAAAAAAACAAAAACAAAAACTTTTTTTTAATGTCTTCCATGTTGGAAATAAGAAAACATTGTGTTGGCATTTTCAGTAAAAACAGTCTGTTTCAAAATCAAAAGATTTATTTTAATATATTAGAATGACCTAGAAAGTTTTCTTTTGAGACATACAAAACACATATCTGTATTTCTAAATGGGGAATTGTCTTATTGAACCTGGAAGTTAACACCTTGCTCAGCACCCATGGCTAGCCTGCTTCTTTCATAATATGTATTACGGAGTAAACTCTGCAATATATTAAAGAAAATTCTCTGAGTATCCCAAACTAGCACGAAAAGGTGAAGGGAGTAGGACATTCAAGGTACAATTATTAAAAGGCATGTTAAACAATGCATGAATAGATTTGAAAACAAACATTTCAGATGTTTTAAAAATGTGTTTGATTTATAGCAAATTAAAAATAAATACTTATGTTTTTTCAGGTGATTAAAATAACAATTCAGAAGCAACATAGTATGTAAAATATTATTTCAACAAAAAATATAAACTTAATATGTAAACTATGTATAAACTTGCATGTTGAACAGAGATAATGCAATTCAGCATCTACACTACAAGTTAGAATTATTTTCTAAGGGGGCAGCTTTAGTTATACATTTGATAAAACTAAGTTAGCCATGGATATGGGAGTAATTTATACTAGACATAGTGCTGGGGTTATTTGAGACCCTTACATGTCTTTCTGGACTGCTGTCACTCTTTCAGCACATTGATTCCTTGAAATAAAGGAAAAACAAGAAAAAGACAGAAGCTTTTAATGTCTTCGTTCTTTCTTGAAACAGTACTTAAAACTAATGAGTTTTTCTTTAGAGAGTATACGGTAGAAACAGGCAAGTGGAAAAATTGTATGTCCCTGTGTTTTTTTAAATGACTCCTAACCCACATGACGAAATTTTTTGTGTTATATAAATATGATGCAAAATTCTGCAAAATCCTGAACACCTCCAATTCCTGTTAGATTCTCAATTAATACAACAAAATACATTGTCTTGCAAGACTAATTAATAGTCTTTTATTAAGTACATTTGTTGTTAAAAGCCCATAATTTCCTTCCTTACTGTCCATAGGCTATGCACCAGTAGCCTATGCTTAATAAGCCAATAACATGAGTAAAATTGAGAATGGCAAAGAATTTGTGCATAATTTCCTTTTTTTAAAGAACTTTTAATTGTCAATGTTCCTTATATTACATCTCTGTAGATTTTGAAAACCTCTCTCTTCTGTTTAGCAGATAGCACTTAAAAAACTGATTTGCTGTTTTATAACATTATTTATTTGGGAGGAAACAGAGCATCTCTTAGCAGAATTCCTACAGAAAGAACAAGTTAAAACATGGTATTTTGCATTGTTCTCTACTGAATTCAGTAAACTTGGTTAAAGTCAAGTTCTGTGCAGGTCTCCAAGAAAGTCTAAATCAACATAATGGACATGAAACCGTCAGTTGCTTTGTCTCTTAGGTGGAGCAAAGCATCTGTGATTATTACAGTGGACTGAACGCTGCCTGCTAGAATGCAATCGTAGAGCTCTGCAGAAGAGATGTGTGAGAAGTAGGGATAACACTGTAAAATATGCAAGTCAGTTCAGTGCATATGAAAATGCAAGCTCTAGGACTGGTGTCAGCAAGTTGTCCAGAGAGGCCTGCTGCCACCAGAGTCCGTGCAGAACTCCAGTTTGTACTGTAGATGCAGGATAAATTCCTGAAACACTGAGTCCTGGTTTCATCCCATGTTTATCCTGCTGCATTTTAAACCTAATTTGAACAGATTACTTCACAAGTTTTGTAGGTGACTGTAGCTGTAGAGAGGACTCTTCCAGAACATGATGCCTTCCAAATACATTATGGCTAAGACAAAATTTGTTTTTTTTTTTTCTTGGTGGTGGTGCTGGTGTGCGGTGGTGACAGCCTGTTGCATTCAGTTACCCCCCCTGTTATCAGTTCCCACTAATTTTAAATGCAGGTACAGTGCGTGTTCATTTTATATTGCTACATAGCTTTTTTCTTCCCTTTTGGTGTTGACTGAGGATTGCTTAGAAGACAACAGCCATGTGACAGAAGTCTCCAAATTAGACTAGATTACCTTGAAGATAAACTTTTATTTGGAGCTATGTTGTCCTGATGTGTCAGCAAGTACAATCATACAGATACTATCAAGTAATAAAATCTTTACAACACATCACATGAACTATGTAGATAAAGGGGAGATGACTATCGGGTTTTGGTCAGAAAAGCCCGAAAGAGTACTTGTGATGATGCCATCTTTAGGGATGTCAGTTACTAACTTTATTAGAACTAAAGTCACTTTCTGTTAGGTACTTCTAGTATAAACATATGGAACAAAAAAATATCTAGAGATAGTATCTTTAACTCAGTTTGCTTTTACCAGAAGACTCTTCAAATAAGGTTGAAATATGTCTTTAATTTTAGCAACTTTTAAAAAATTGTCTGTATTAGAATCATAGAATGGTTAGGATTAGAAGG
>NW_010323523.1:21457-68815 GCF_000700745.2 Antrostomus carolinensis | reverse complement strand
ATAATAATAATAGATACTACACCAGCATTCCGTTGAACAAACCCCTCCTTTTCTGAAATGAAAGCTTTGCTGAAAATCCCAAATACAAGGTGAAGGACAGACTGAAGCATGCAGCCTGCTGATCCAATGCTTCAGTGAGAACAGATGGTATTCTGAAACAGTCCATTTGTGATCATTCCATAATAAAGATTAAAGTTGCATATTCCCCAACAGAGGTGCTTTCGGCAGCCTGCCAATTCACAAGCAAGTTCTTGAACCTCCTTTTCCAGCATTTGACTTCTTTTTTGGTTTTTTTTCAACTTTTCTGAATCATATAATTTTTCCAATTATAAATCTTTCTATAAAAAGTCAAGATAAAGAAAAGATTTAATATTACCATTGTTTTCCTGTTATAATAGTCTATGAACTGCAGTAGGAAATAGTTTTATTGTTCCAGACCATAATCTTTCAGTAATGTTTTTAGTCATACAGGTGTTGGAGCTGTACTCTGTTTCCAAGGTGTGTGAGGATGATAATTACACAATGAATGCAGGGCATTTTCTCATTGAATTTGTCCTTGTGAGCTAAGAAGTGTGGCGGTGTTATAACAAGGCAGCAGCTGTAACTGACATTCTAATCACAGTTGGGAGTCTGATATAAATTAATTTCTTTCTTTTTTTCTTTTTTTTTTGGGGGGGGGGAGAAGTTGGCTGTTGTTTTACTGTTATTTTACTGGTTATAGTAGAGCTCATACCTGGACAGGTTGTATAGTAGTGGACAACCATCTGATAACCTGGCATAGCAATACAGAAAAAATAATAAGCTGCTTATAAATGCTAGATATACAGGTATTACATCACACTTTTAAAGCTTAATGTGATCTGAATTTTGGTGCATTTCCCACAAAACTGGTAACTACATTTTCAGAGGTTCATTATTTTCTGTTATTTCTTTTATGCAGCATGTCAGTTTTAGAACATTGTCCATGTATCATCTTATTGGTATTACATTTGAAACATGTATGTATGCAGAAAAAAAAGTTTTTAAAGCAATGCTTGAACTATGAATGCACATACCAGTTTATTATAATTACACATAAACAAATAGGTATTCAGGCCCTGATTCACTCGGAGTTGTTTGGAAGGCATTGAGTTCTTGCTGTATTTTGATCAAAGATGTTTATTAAAATTGAAACAAATGCTTGCTTTCACCCTTCCTCAATTACTTGCTGTTCAGTAACCATTCAGATGAGGAAGCTTTGTTTGAATTCTGTAATTCTTGTAACACTTGCTGGAATTATGCCAATTTGCAATCTATGAGATGGAGAACACTGGTACATACATCAAGGATGCAGCTAAGATTACCTAGTGTCTGTATGGGATGTACATAATGTGTTTCTTTCTCTCCATAAATACTGAGTTTCCTATTATGATAGATAATGAATGTAAATGCCTTCTTACTGTAAATACCATATATTATCTCTGAAGAGATCTTCTGCCTTCCACTATTCTTTTAGAAACCATTAGAGGAACCTCTTTAACATTTAATACTTGGTTGCATTGCTGTGTCGGTTGCAGTGATTGTCTCATCCTTGAGGCTGGTGGCTGTGATACCACAACTAAGAAAGGTGAATTGTAGGACTTTTGTAAATAACACTGAATACTTTTTGAGAATGTGGCCCAGTGTAAAACAAAATGACAAATAAATATGCTTGAAGCTCTGAAACAATAAGTAATTAAGAATTCTGGATACTGTCTTTTTTGAAAGAGATAAAAGGAAAATACTCGGCTTCTACAGAGATTCTTGACTAGTATAACTAAAATGATATTGTTTGGTTATAGTGCATGGCTCTGCAGGGTCAAATGCATTAGTTGTGTTGTGTTATTGGAAGCAATTTTGTACCTTGAATATACTGTGGCATGTTCATATCATCTCTGGGCAGGCAAAGAAATAATTCAAGTAGGCCACAGCCTTAGAAAAGGCTGCTAAATAAGATTAAAAGATCTTTGAAGACAAGGCTTGGGTGAGAATTGTAATACTTTGTGCTGTTAAAGTAAATTCTGTTCAACGCTTATCAGTAGGAATTGTGACCATGTTCTAAAAATGGAATATGATAATTTATCAGGTTTCTCTCTGTGTGCTGTCATTTTCTCACCTAGAAGAAACAATCGTTACTTTAGGTTAAATGTTTGAAACTGCTCACAACAGTCATTTTTCTTGGTTCGTTGTCAAAATCCAGAGATCCTCCATAGAATCATTATATAACCAGTTCTCCATTTATCTGCAGACTTTGTATGAAGAGGTACAGAAGTGTGTCATATGAGAACGGTTTGCATGTAAACAGTGCTGTTCTCTGAAACTAGACTGATCCATGATGTCAAGATTCTTGCTGTGAAGCGCAGCATCCATTACCAGTGCTTTAGTTCCTTTTTTCAAAGAGTTAAGGGTCCCTAGTAAACTTGCAATGGGCCACATCATAAGAGGATTTATTGTGTTCTTCCTAACAATAAAAATATTTATAAATCTATTCTTTTCCATAACATACGTATTTCCACACTGTAGTTAGGGAAGACCTGATCTTCATTCACTTTGGCGAGCTGATAGCATCACCACAGTGTTTGAATGTACTTTACCTGGCTTAGTTTGTAACAAAGTGCCTGACTTTACAGTGGCTCAAGTATCAGTAATGATCTTCATGCTAAAGCTAAGACAAGCACTGCCCTCCCAAGTGGAGCACAGTAAAGGTAGGATTATTATTTTTCTCCTCTTATCTACCTGATGAAGTCAAACTCTCACAGACCAGCACAGACTGATTATTTTATAAAGGCACACGGGCTACTCTGGCATTCCCAGTTTCTGGATTTGGCATTCTACTTTTTTTCTCTAGCTGAAAACATTTGCTTTTGGAGACGAATGTAATCACACTGGTATCACATGAAAATTTAAGCATGGCAATAGTGTTAGTGTAATTCCCAGAGGTGTGTGCTATGTCTAAAGCCAGCAGTGATCTAAATTACTACGATCTGAGTAAGAGGATGTCTTTGAAAATGGCGTGTAAAGATAAATAGTTTGACACAGGCTCTTTGGTGAATTTAAAATCACTTAAAGAGCAGTAGCAGGTGTCTTGTAGAAGTAGGTCTGTTGAGATGTTTTGTATTTTCTGAGCTTTTCAGTCCTGCATGTTTGGCTTGGAGCAGGAGAGAGGGAGGATGTCACTGAAGGCAGCAAAATAAACTGGCTCTCCACATCTTCACCTGTGATTACTCAGGGGAATGTGATGCTGTGACATCTTCCATACCTCTGTTTTGAAATTCATCTAAGGTTACTCAGAAGAGAGACTACTTGAGAATCTGCATCTAAATCTGGAGAGTGAATGGTTGTCCTGTTTTGGGGGCAGGAGGGAAAGAAGGTTCACTGTTAGAAATAATTTTTTTCATGGCAATGCAAAGTGATTGCATCTCTTCTCACACTCGGGCAGAGTTAGAGGAAGGATGTAAGACCATCAGAATAAACAATGTGGCAAGACTAAGTGTCAAGAAAAAGGTTAGAGAAACACTTAACTGTATGTTTGGTTTATTTATTTAATCTTCTTTTTACTCCCTTATTAAGTACTTCAGTTCTCTCTCCTTTTTTGACCAATTAATAATTGGTGTAATTTATATCCCAGTTGACCTCACATTTTGAATTTTTCTTGATGTATACCTTTCAGTTGCTGAGTAGATGTAGATGTAAAACAGATACAAATGATGGATAGAGCTGCTTCTCACTGGATTTAGCAATCAGTTAGACAAACATTTATAAAAAGAGCACCTGTATTCCTTCTGAGGTTTGGATATCTACATGAAATCAAGACTGGAATTTCTCTGTACCTTGAAGCAGACACTGTTTAGTTACATTAAACAAAATGTTTTTCAGGAACTCAATGTGAAGCTTTGCCCTGTGTGCGTACAACAGGTATGTAACTAACTAAAGCAAAGTGATCTACTGGGAAGTGCAGACGCAAGCAGACAGTGGAAGACATTCTTTGGGCAGTCGCTGAGAGCACTGAAGAGTAACTATAAATAGGTGGATTTTGTTGCCTTCGTGTTTTATACTGTTTGAGTGTTAGTTACTGCAAGATGAATGGCAGTAAAGGCAAAACATTCCCCATTGGCTCTTTATTGTGAAAGCTATTAAAGAGCTTTTGAATGTGCCTGCATCATTCTTGGTTTGTTTTCTTTTAACTTGGGCTCATTTCTCTCATCTCTGTGAGTTCATTACTCCTGTGAGGTCACTCTGTATAAAGACTGATGTAATACATGGAGGTAGATCTTCAGCTGGTGTAAATCAGCCTTTAATGTTCTTGGAGTGTGATTGATTTATGTCATATGATTCAGTCTTTATCTCCAGGCTTAAAATTTATAAGCCAAACAATACATAATACAACCATTTCACAATGTTTTACATAACAAATATTTTAAATCCATGATCTCCATGGATCCCAATTTCTGGGTGAAGTTTTTATTTATATCCAGCCAAATGACCACAGTGTTACTGATCATGTGTTTTACCAGACAGGTCTCAATTCTTGAAGTTCCTTTAAACTACAGAAGCATTGTGTTTGCTGATGCATGCCTTTGTTCACTACAGCTAATTACCAAGATGTGTACATAAGAAAAAGCATTTCTGTTCTTATCATTTTGCCCTGGCTATGATTCATTCCAGGTTGCCACAATCAAGTATTCGTGGCGTCATGGTTCATTACTGCATAAGTGAGTTTGATGTCACAGAATCATTGTTTTCTTGCCTGTGCCTCTAGTTGAGAAGAGGAACAGACTGTAATTAGGAGGGAAGTCACTTCTGTGGCACATGGGCATATGCACCGTCTTGGAAATCAGCAGTAAAAAATAAAAGAATAGACAAAAATAAATCCTTTTAAATAGAATTAGTAAAAGGTATGATTTGAAGGTGATGACTGAAAAAAAAATGATGCTATATGAAAGATAAAAGGCAGTTTGTGCATCTAAGGTTAATTTTAACCTAAAAAGGTAAAGTAGGTTTGAAGAGTAATTATATCCAACTTGAAGTAGCTGATAACTTGATTACAGAATATTTGGTTGACTGATAGATACATTCAAAGAGATTAAATTCCAGTGCTGAGGAAGAGCAACTCCAAGAGTTAAAATGTAAGATATAGTAGCATGAGCCTCAAAACCCTGTGGTATTTTCAGGTACAGTTCTATTTCAGGGGTCACTGCTCATCCATTCGTCCTGCTCCCCACTGGGCTGGTGCAAGTCTTTGTTGAATTACATCATAACCAGAATGACTGAAATTATTACAGTTAGAAACAAAATAACTGTATTTGGTGGCAAAAATGAATGTCTGGATTTTTTAAATGCAGATTGTTTCCCAATATAACCCCAAGACAGCTATGCTGGTACCAGGGAGCAGTCCTTCAAAGAGCTGTTGCCCATCTGACGTGTGCTGGAGTGGCACAAGCGTGGCTCTGCAGAGAACTGCTGTAAGACCTGCTTTCCTCTGCCCCCTCTTAACCTCTTGTGGGTGCTCTAAGTTTTCACATTGTATTAAACAATTGTGCATAATCTTTTTTTACTTGGACTATACTTTTTCTTATTAGAGGGGATAAAAGACCTAGAGGCCTGAAAGCCAGCCAGCTTTTCTCATGTCTGATCAAAGTATTAGATTATTAAAAATACAGTATCAGGTTTTGAACATCAGTGCCCCTTGCTCTTGTTTACTGCTGTTGTGATATCGTGGAGTTTCAAATATCAGTAATACAAGTAGATATGCTCTATAATCAGTAGAGATATTTTAGATTTTTTTAAACACAAAATTAAGGAAATTAAAACCTACAATTTCCATTACTGAAGCATCAAAATTATAATGTTAATAGTACAAAGTAAATGCAAAAAATTTCATATACCAAACAGCATTTAACCAATTTTCTTCATATTATTCCATGCTCAGTTACTACGAGTACTGTTTTTTCAAAACCCTTTGAGGATTGCATTATTTTTATCAGTGTTAGATGTCCAAATATTAGCTTTGAAAATATCAGAAGATACAGTGAATATGACTTAATTATACTGAAAAGCCATAACATACTTAATGCCTGATTTTGGAGGTTTGAATTTTAAGTTTGTCTTCATTAATGCCAGTTCTTATTTAATTGACACTGGATTTTTTTAACAGCATCGCCAGCAATTTTGCCGGTATCATTGGCAAATGACAGTGTCATTTAGTTTTAGAAAGGTTTTTACATGCGTTATTTTACTTTTCCTTTCAATTAAGTTTTTTCCTTGGAATATAAAACAAAAAATACAAAACAAAACAAAGAAATTGAATTATGCTAAGCCTTTTCTGACAGTTTGTGGGATCACTGTTACCACTAATAAATTGTATGAGGAATTTCCTAGTATTTTGCACACTAGCTGGAAGTTCGTCAATCTGTTTTCTTTTGATTCTACAACAGTAAGGAGATAGGTACTGATGTTTACAATAAGTTTATTGTGCTTGTGATACCTTGTTGAAGCCTTATCAGTAGATGGAGAACTGTCTCTCAGAATGGAGTTTAGGCCAGATTCTAGACTCAGTACTTTTAAGGTAATTAGATTGTTTATATAATGTGGACTGAGCCTCACACCAACAGAAAGGTTGTGGCTCAATGGGCCTTTCTGTAGCTTGTGTTACTGCTGTGACTCTGAAAGTCTTAATTTCTTGTTTTGATTTAAAGTCCCAGCTCTTATGGCAAAGGGATGATGAGCTGTACCATAGATCATTGTTTACTCTATTTAGGGTGGCATCTGTTAGGCCCAAAATTTTGTTGAGGACCCACAAGTAACAAATTAGAAAATCTCAGTGTCCAATATGTGTATGGTACTAGTGTACGGTATTATACATAATAACAAAAAACAACATCAAAAATTATAAAGATAATTAGTTTCCCCAGCTGTGCAGGGGAATTAGGCATTTGTTAAGACATTAGAAAGCAGGGGGACATCAGCTCGTTAGTCAAAATATGCTGTTGGTCAGTATCTTTAGGATGTGCATTTTTACCACTGGATTCAGTCCCAGAATTACTTGGCTCTGTTTTGTATAACATAGAGAACTTCAGCTCTCTTGTCCTTGATAGAGCCTTACAGCATCACAGTTTTTGCTGGTTAACCACTGTAGGGAAGGAAGGTTATTACTCAGCTTATTTCCTGAGTATCCGATTGTAGCAGATCTGGTGCAAATCAGTAAAATACTGCCTGCAAATTAAGCCATCAGTGCTCTTTCTTGTATACTACTGCCATTTTTTCAAGGGTGCAAGAGGAGGTGTTGAAAATGAGTGTGGTCTGTATTTCCTAGCAGCTAACTGGAGTTTTTTGAGTAGGTTCTAAATTGTAGTGGAATGTAAGATGGGAGCCTGCAGAGGGGGACAGGCAGGGAAAAGGAGGGTGTAGCAGGTACTGAACAGCAATACAGACTGATCTGAATACAAATTAGCTCAAAGTTAGACCTGGGTAGGATCTTAGAAGTGATGTGGAAGAACTCAATAACAATTCACTATATGTTTCAGTAAGGTTCTTTGAAAATCATTCTGGCATAGAGTATATATTTTTAACACTTCACAGTGAGACCAAAAGCAGAAGTATACAGATTTTTAAATAATTCTTCTAAGGTCAAATTAAAAGACTTCTCAGGCACCTCAACTAATTGCACACTTATTTATTAAAAATCTATTTAAAGTATTCCTTTGTTCTCTATAAATATTCATGTTTATTTTAATAAGTGCTTTATGGGTTTATTTTAATTCCACCTAATACCCTCCAGTGGCTAGAAAACTTCATATTCAAGTCCAGGTGTACAGACAAATCTGGAATGTATTTCTAAGATGCTGTAGCATAGTTATTAAGAGTATTATTAATGACAGCTATTTTTGTTGTTGTTTTTGATTGCCACAAGAGAACACAGAAGCTTGCAGCTGGGATTCTTTGAAGCAACATTCTATTCTTTTGGGAGCTCTTATTTCAATAAAAACAATGAAATCAGTTAGCATAGGTAATAAAATAATTATAGTAATTTATTTTGGCTATTAAGTGTTGAATTCACTTAGCTAATCATCCACTTAAAGCTGTTACTCAAAGTGCCCTGGTTCTTTTGCCTTAAACATCATGAATTCTTATTAACTGATAAATCCATTTTTAATAAATTCTGCTGTGCTTTTCTACTAGTGTTAATCTGAATACTATCAATAATGTAATGTATTGTTACCCCAAACTAGTAAAGGGTATTTCCCATTGTCCCATCAATATGAAGTCATTCCTTGACTTTTTTGTACCTGGTTCCAACTGTACTTGAAGCTCACTTGCCTGCAGTCAGAAAAAGCTCACGGCTCACAAACAAGAGCAGTATTAGAGGAACATTTGTTCATGGGTATTCAGAAACCCCTGTGTGTGAGCTGGGTAGACATACTTTCTTCCACCTTGTGCATCAACCAACGTGCCCATCTTTCAGTACAGGGGAAGCACAATAATTACTGCTCTGATACCAATACGAATTCATCTCTTCGATTAATATAAACTTTGTTTCATTTTATTTTGTTGTGGCTTCTAATAAGCCCTTTGAATTACCAAAAGAAAGGTTAATTTCTCTCTTAACTGAAAATGTGGTGTTCATCTCACTTAAGAGAACACTGGGTCTTCCTTTCTTTTATAGAGCAATAGCCCAGGGAATCTATAAAAAGTCTGATTTTAACTCTTCTTTACAGAATTTCCATATTTATTTACAGAGATCAAAATTTGATCCTTCAGAATGCTCTTGCTAAAGTACTACTGAATAAATTAAGCACTATAGACAACAGTCAAACACTGTCATCTTTAGAGAAAATATCATTTTTGTGTGTTTTAATACCATTTCCCTTGAACTGACTTAACTACTCATTTCCTCAGGTATAGGACAGTAGGTCAGTGAAAGTTTTGTATGACATAGATGAACATACTATGTGTTCATCACACATAGTTCATCACACTTTATATATGGGGTATAGAATTTAGACACTGTCAACTTGTCTATAAATGTATGATCTAAAATCAACTTAAATCAGTAAAATATGTTCCAAAGACTTCAGGAAACCAGCAGTCTGATTTCATGGGCCATGTCCAGCAAGAGGTATAAACATGACTAAATCCAAGTATGTGAATGGTTCCAGTGAGGTTTGCCCTTGCATAAAGCAGTCTCATTATTTTTCTTTTAAGTCAGAGCCTTACAGGTGTATGACAAAATTAAAATTCCCTCAATGAAAAACTGTGTATCAGTAGCAACAATTTATATTGAAGTTGGTACTGCAATAGTGATTTTAGCTACTTCACTACTGTATTTTATCTCTTAGGCCACAAAAAGCAAGAGCTTCTAAAGTAGTAAATCTACTCAAGGAAGCAAGTTGAATTTTGAAATAAATGGAAAATATATTCTGGGATACAGACAAACCAGAATGTGATTTCTTCCATGTTTGGGCTTCATGATGATCATACGAGTTTGGAAAGGCTGGCAACCTGTAGAAAGGTGTTTGGGATGGCAGTTGTTGGGTTTTTGGTAGTGTTTGATTGTTTGACTTTTTGTCTGTATGTTTGTTTGTATTTTGCTTCATAATGCTTAATAGTAGTGACTATTTTCAGGCAGTTTCACTGTTTGGTACTCCTGAGAAGTGCAGAAACAATCTTTCCTTCAAGAGTCCTCTGAAACTGGGAAGAAAACATTGGCTTAGCTTGAATATTTTAAGGAAAAACACCAGTTGTCCTTTTGTTAGGTATGTCAACTTTTGCCCCCCAAATTAAATTTTAAATAATCCTCAAAATTTGAGCAAAATCTGTGTTAGACTGTGATAGAATTGATACACCATTGAAACCATTATACATCTCCGCCTTTAAATACTGACTACTTAAAACTTGGAATGTTGGGAAGACTATTATTAAGAAACTTTAATATCCACATCTCTCACTTTTTTAAGAGGTGTCTTTTGTTTTCCTTTTGGAAGGATATAAATTAACATCTTTTGGCAGTCTCTGTCAGGGAGTGAATAGGAATGTAAACTCTGCATTACATCATTTTATTCCTTTAGGAATCATATTTTACTCATAGCGAAGTACCAAAAATTTCCATCTTTTGTGAAAAGAATTAAATTAAACTATGTGGCATAAGATACTTTGACAATTCCAATAGAATTGGAATAGATGAGTGTTTTGATAAAAATGACGTTTTTAAGGAAAGCCTTTAAAATATATGTGTTCTGTTTCTGCAAGGTTTTGATGGGTGAAATATACTTGGGGTTTTGACTGTTAATACCTAATGTGGAAGTTTCTTTGTCTGTATTGTGCCTTTAAATCTATTATTTACTTACATATCTTGGTAGAGACATTGTCAAGTTCTCCTTTAGCATGAAAGTGAGGGAGTGCTGAGATTACGTGGTTGTTGACCCAGTGAATGAATTCTGCAATGCACAGTTTGAGGTCACCTGTAACATAAAAAGCAAAGTACATTCTTCTGCTCAGCTTTGATAATCCTTATAAAGAACCTGGAATATTGTTCTTTCAATCAAAGTTACTGTACATAGTCTACTAATTGTTTGGTTATAATTAATTTAATTAAAATGAGGAAGAGTTAAGATTTCTTGGAAATGTAAAAAACTCTTCCACTGATTAGTCTGCTTCAAGAATGGAAATTTAAAGTCTAATCTGACAAAAGCAAGTGTGATTAAATTAATGTTAGTAACCTAATTGACTTCACTGGGAATAAAAAAAAGTTAAATATATATTCAATTGTTCGTGACTTTAAAATATAATCTGGTTATTTTAATAGTTTACGTAGTGCCTTTCACATTCTGTTATTTAATTTGTAATTTTGTTGGATAGAAAAATGCAATTTTTATTTACCTTGCAGTAACAATAAAACTGCCAAGAGGAAAATTAATCATGCATTATGCCATGTTTTTCTTAAAGCCTCTGCCTTAGAGATCATTTGATTACTAAGCATCACAGCTTTCACATACATAATGAAAAAAGCTTGAAAATGTACTGAAAAATATTTTATAGAAGGGAAATAAAAAAGATTACAAAAAATACTGTTTTAGAAGTTGCACTTTGTAAAGACAGTATCATGTTGTGAAACAGCTTGCTAATGGTTTTTGACTGCTTTTCATCATCAGTATTTAATTCAAGGTTTCCTTTAAGTCTTAGACCTTCTTTTTTTTTCTCTTTTGATAAATGTTGGAAATGGGAAAGGCAGTAGTACAAGAAACACAAATTTGCAGGACAGAGAGTGCGTTACTGTGGTGGTCAGTTTAGGATATCACTCTATAAAATCTTAGAGTAAAAAAAAAATAGAACAAAGGTACTCTAAGCTCATGGTCAAACAGTAACATATACACAGACTTTTTCAGTCACCATGAAGCTTTTCCTCTCTTAAAATGCAGCAAAATCTGTTCACTTAGAAACAAGAAAAAAAAAAAAATCTGTAAGTGATGGATTTAACACACTGGATAACCTTTTCATTAGACAATTATGTGTTTCAGTCCATAGGATATGAAGTGTATATTTTTTGTAGTGCGTTTTCAGATGTCAATGACCCTATTTCATGGAATATAAGTCACACTGTGAATTTAAAGATCTAAAGAAAATCAATAGATGAGACATGGAAGACTCTGATATCAACTTAAAATATATTTTTTCGTGTTTTTTCTCTCTCTTTTTTAATCTTCTTGCTGAAGCTCAACCCAAACATCAAAAAAATCATTGAAAGACTTGGATAATAATTACTAGAGTCTTGGATTTCACTGTAAAGAGCTTCTGTATCCTAGCAGTATTTGAAGTCCTAATCCACTAGGTACAATACTTCTGAGTAAGACACCAGTAATGTAAGAGAGAGTTAATCTATTGAGCAATAAAAAGTATTGCTCTACATCAATTTTGAAAATCTTCTCTTACTTTCATAATCAATAAAACCCAAATTGTACAGACACTATTCACATTAAACTAATTAGAGTAATTAACATAATTACATTTATAATTACATATGCCTGCATTTGGTGTTAATAGTAGGGGAGACATTTTCACAAACATACTTTTCCTAGTGCCTTAATCAAAGTTAAAGAAATTATCCTATCGTCTAAGATACTTCACCCCTATAATTCCCATATATGTGTGCAAAACAAGCACCTTGTTTCTATTTCTCACCTTTCTCACAGATTTCAAAGTTCAGTTTTGAACACTCGAAATTTTAAGAACAAGCCCCATTCTCAGAATTACATGATTAGGAATTGAAACACACATTTCTCAGAAAAAAAGACTGGACCACCATATGCAACTGATTATATGTAATCCGACAAGATAAATCCTGAAAAGGATGCCATTTATGAATGCTTTAGTGATTGTAGGGATACAATTTTATATTCTTTTATTAAAGCTGTTTAGGATTTTCAACCAAGCAGAGCCTTGGATTTCTCTGCTTAATTCAATTGTAGGCATGGATATAAAATATGACAATCGCTTTAATAGTGAAACATGAGAGGAAACAACAGCCGCAATCGAACCCTCAAAAATTTCAAGGACACTTATCCTGCTACTTAGGCAGAGTTAATAATAATTTAATCTTTTTGAACGAACAAAATACCAGCAAAGATGGCAATTCTAAATGCAATACAAATTTAAACAGAAAATTAAAAAAAAATAGTGCAAGTATACAGAGTAAATATTTGTCAAATATTATTCATTCAGTTGGTTTCTACTCATGAAACAGGGATAGAAAGGACTCTGAAAGACACATATGGATTTCTCTCAGATAAATAATCATATTTATCTATGATGAAGCAAAACCCCAGTTTATCTATGGTATTGTTAAAACAAAAGAAAATTGCATTTATACAGTTAACAACTCAGAAGTTGTTGATAATTTTCATCACTATAATTTCTTATTTTATGTCTTAATGTTAATATCCAGTTAAAAATATAAATAACACACAATGATAAGAACATCATCCATTTACAGAAAGTCTGTTTCTGGAAATACATTTGTGTTTCAATTAGATAACATATTTGTATTTTAGTTGGTTCATACTCTATTTCTCAAGTAGAATTGTGCACATAAATTGATAAGAATTCATCTTAAGGCTATGTTCAGCTTAGTGATACATATGAGAATGATTATACGTCTGAAAAACTGCTGACAAGATAATTAAAATTTTAAAAATTCTAAAAAAAATCAACCATGACTGAGTCAGCAAGCATTTTGGCTCAAAAATTTGTCCGTGCTTTACCTCTAATGATGGTTAGTTTTAAGAAACTTCATATTTTACTTTCAGCTTTTATGCAGTATTGTAACAATTTATTTCATTCATTTAATAATGTGTCATCCTGCTTTCAGGTATTTGAGACAATATCTTAGAGGCCACATTTTTCTTATGAAAGGCAATTAGAGGCAAGTACTTATGCTGCCTAACAGGGGTCATGGTGGGAACTTTGTGGAGAACATGGATTGCTATAAAACTGTTGCAAGATACAGAATCACAGAATGGTTGAAGTTGGAATGGACCTCTGAAGGTCATCTAGTCCAACCACCCTGCTCAAGCAGGGACTCCTAGAGCACATGAACCAGAATTTTGTCCAGACTGTTTTTTAATATCTCCAGGGAGGGAGATTCCACAACCTCTCTGGGCAGCCTGTTCCAGTGCTCAGTCACCCTCACAATAAAGTTCTTCCTTGTATTCAGGTGGAACTTCCTATGCTGCAGCTTATGCCTGTGTCCTCTCATCCTATTGTTGGGTGCCAATGGGAAGAGTCTGGCCTCGTCTTCTAGACACTCTCCCTTTAGATATTTATAAACATTAATCAGGTCCCCTGAGTCATCTTTTCTCCAGGCTGAACAGGCCCAGCTCCCTCAGCCTTTCCTCATATGAAAGATGCTTCAGTCCTTTAATCATCTTAGTTATCCTTTGCTGGACACACTCCAGGAGTTCCATGTCCTTCCTGTACTGGAGAGCCCAGAACTGGACACAGTACTTCAGGTGGGGCCTCACCAGGGCTGAGTAGAGGATTACATCCCCGGATACCGTTGGCCTTTCTGGCCACAAGGGCACACTGCTGGTTCATTTTTAACTTGTTGTCCACCAGGACTCCCAGGTCCTGATCCTCAGGGCTGCTTTCCAGGAGGTTAGCCCCAAACCTGTTCTGGTGCCTGGGGTTATTCCTTCCCATATGCAGGACCCTGGCCTTTCCCTTGTTGAACCTCATGAGGTTCCTCTTTGCCAATCTCTCCAGCCTGTTGAGGTCCCTCTGAATTGCAGTGCAGCCATCTGGCATATCCGACACTCCTCCCAGTTTAGTATCATCGGCTCATTTGCTGAGGAGGCACTCTACACATAGATACACAAGTTTAGTGCTGCAGTTCTTCCAGCTGAAGAAGAATGCAAGCCTTCATTCTGAGGGTCAAATTGTATAACATGTAATAAAAAGTTGCCCTAGATTTGTAAATGCCATGAAGAACAATGTGAGCATCAGACAAAAGTGGATAATACTAAGGGAGAACATCTCAGACATCTATGTGGATGTGAAAACTGTGACCCACGAAGATATAATAACTTGCTTGAGGTCAGAGTAGGACGTGGTTCTCTTGTGCATCATCACTATGCTATACTTCTCACCCAACATTTCCTAAAACTTACATGCCCAAGTTACCCACTTTTGCTTATTCAGTTGATCTAATAAAATCTGGATACTTTTCAGTATTGACTGGTGTGAGTCTGGCTTAATGGCAGAATCATTACTTTTTAAATCTTGGAACTGCCAGCCCTTACTATTCTCAACTGAAATTCAGTTTCTTCGATTAAGGACTGCCATTACTAATTGTTTTTAAGTGTTGTTTGGATGATTCTTCAAAAAGTTTAGTTCTTCTAAAGTTTAGTTCTTCTTAGTATCTTATATTTCTACACTTTTAGTAATTCATTAAAACTACATGTTCTGTGGCATGACCAAAGCCAGAAAAAGGAAGCTGATAGCAAATCCTGGAACAAAAGCTAGAACTTAAATCGTAACTTTCAGAAAATGGTGGCTTAATGGCTCCCTGCACTGTGTGTGAGCTGCATCTTTATGTCCATTTATTCTTTGCATTAAACTGATGCATGTCTGGTGGCAAACATAACTGAGATTGCCTACGTACCTTACATCTATTCATGCAGTTCTGGAGGAAAGGTCAGATAAGGATAATATGTCAAAAGGGAATAATTAAGATTCAGAAAGATTAATACCTGTGGTATTTAGTGAAATTGCCTTCTAGTGGAATGCTCATCTATTACTTTGATATTTAACATTTCTGCTGTTAAAATGTTAGTGCTTGTAAAAGTACAAAATTGGTGGCAGACATTTGGTTTATACACTCTCTTTATACCAAAAAAGAACCCCATAGGAGAAGCAATCAGGTCCTTTTTTCCTAACCTGGAATTCTTATTTGTAAGTCTTTGAGTATTTCCATTATAAATTATTATTTGGCAAGGTTATTTAAGTTACATCAATCAGTTTGACAAGTGGTGTCAATTTGAGAGGGTGGGGGAGAACACAGCAGTAACAGTATTAGATATGTGGAACCATCGCTAGTGAAATGAAAATTATACATCTGTAGGATGAAGAGGAATAAATGTTATTTAATTTGCATAAAGGAACAGATCTTTTTAACATGATTCAGAACATACTTAATACAGAACTGAAAGCAGATGAGTAGCCTCACTGGAGTTTGTGGTACATAGGAGCTACAGTTCCTCCAACTATTCCAGCTACTATACAAACACATAAAAGATGTCACACTTCCCAAAAAAGTTCAGTTAAGATGAGAAGACTTCTGCAAACTGACACCTCAAATTAGGCAAAGTTAAAATAGTAACTAGACAGGTATGAACATAATGAAGTCAAAATTCTTTTTTTTCTTCCTCATTCTTATAGACCTTCCCTTCAAGTCTAAAAAAATAAGCACAATACACTGCTGAAAATTATAGAAAACCAAATTTAAATTAAAATCTACATTGCTTCCCTGAATTCTTGTCCAAGTTTTTATTTTTAGTTTCTAAAGTAAATGAAAATTTTGCTTTATTGAGAAATAGATTCTGCAAGACATTTACATGAATCATCCTTCTACAAATGGAGCAGATAATTAAGTGATTCATAGGTAGAGAACTTCTAGATTTACTTAGTAAAACTTCTATATAGCATTGCTACAGGTATAATGAGTATCAAGACTTTGTACTAAAAATGACATATTAAATGTTGTATTACACAACATGTGCTACCATTAAATTTAAAAATTCCTATTAGTGAAACAGTAGGATCTTAAACTGCATTCAAAGCAAGGAATGCAGAACTGTCACTGAGATCACCACTGGAGTAAGGCATGTAAGAGTTTACAAGATGACACCCCAATTTCTGCAGTTCTGAAAAGAGTATAATTATTGTGAGTGTGATATCACTACTTTATTGATTTAATTGTGGGTGCATTTTATTTACAAAATTACAAATATGTTTAGTTAATGTAATAAACAGTGTGTGTCTGTCATCTTGGTCTAGGCCTGACTGTACTTCCAGCTGAGCACAGAAGGAGATTTGGAAGGTTCAGGACGCTTGGGTTTTAAAAGAGCTTTCACTAGCTGTCTTCCAAAGATTTGGGAATGTCTTTGTACTCAATTATCATCTAGGAAAATAATGTCTTTATCTGTTGGTAGAGTTGTAATTCTTTTCTTATACTGGGAAGAAGCGTTCAACCTTCTACAACTGAAATACAACTTTTTATTTCTCTTCTGATTCTGAAAGGTTTGTAGAGGTGTGATAGTTACCTCACAGAATCACATCATAAGCCACAACAATACATTAGGAAATGGCTAAGATGGATATAGACTAGACAAAGTGCTGTAGGAATACAGAAGACAGTATCTCTAGAAATTTTTAAACAAGTACATGATTTAGCTTACTGGAAGTTTCATTGTGTAAATCTGATGGTTGAGCATTATGTGATAATAAGTTCTTTTTCTGATGTGAAATCAGGAACCAAAACAATTACTTTGATGTCTTGTAAGACTCTGATAAAGCTAATAACTTTGTATTCACATAAAAGACAGGGTTATCCCTCAGGCTATTGTGAGAAGAATGTTCTGTTTGTTTGCAAGTGTACTATAAAAAATCACAGTCCAGAAATATGGAGGGTTTTTTTCATATTTGAGTACATAGTCTTACTGAGTCTACCACAAACATAAAAGTTTGTGGGATCACACCCAGAGATTTTTGCTCCTCTGTGTAATTACTATGTATGTTATATTCTAGACTACATTTTAGTCTTCTGTATCCACAGATAGATCTTGCTGTTATCTGCAAGTCTCTTCTACATGTTAGGAATTGCAATTTAACCTAAGAACTGCACTCACTGTTACTGAGTATGTGACTACACTTTAAAGAGTAGAATATATTTAGAGTTGCCTTCAGACCTACAGCTGCCACTTTCGCAGGACTCTTATTGAGCCCACAGTTTAATTGAGACATCTTATGTAAAATTTCCCATTAAGCAACATTATGTTGTTTTATAACTACCAGGCATTGCTTTGTTTAAAATGCATGGTAATTACTTATTCATCTTTTATGGCTTACTGGAAGAAAGTAACAGGAAGGGAATGAGTATTAAGGACTAAGAGAAGACTGAAAGGAAAGAGAGAGGGTAAGCTGAGAAATGGGAGAGTTTGAAATTTGTTTGGAATAAATGCAGGTGTGTTGTTTGTTATTCTTGCAACTGGATGTAATGGAGTATTGTGACTATAGAGGCTTAACTGGAGATTACAGCTGAGTAGGGGAGAAAAAGTGGGAAAATATTGAGAGAATAGGTGGGATGAAGGATCAGCTGTAGCTGGAAAGGGCCAAAGCAATCATTAGAGCTCAAAGTATGATCACCTATTTGATGTGATGGATGCTGGAGGTACAAGGAAAGTTAAAGGATTTGCAGCCCTTCTTGCTGCCATTTATGGTGGTGATTTTGGAACAGAAGGGAGATATGAGGATGGGACTTTAGCCTGGAAGCTGTTCTGGATTCTGTGTTATGCCCAGAGTATTAAAAAGGCCAGATCTGCCTTTTCCTTTTTGGAGCTGGTCAGAAAAAAAATGCTGGAGCAGAGACTTTGACAAATGCCTATAGTAAAGCAAGTGATTAAACACCTTATTGATTTTAGTTTAATTTGTCAGCATCTGATGGGAAAATAGCAATGTTCGGTGTCATAAATAGCTCATTTTTAAAAATAAAATAGACTGGACAAAACAATTGAAACAAAAAAGGCTTAAGATTCTTTCATTCAGTCTTTACTCAGGCAGAAATTCCAATGAAGTGGGCACTTCAGTAAGGACTGAGAGAGACGTAAAAAATGTACTTATTTTAGCAAATTTGATCTCTCTGAAAAGTAGCTAAAATCGAAATTGAAACTGGTTTTAATTGCCAGATATTTGCAGAACAAAAATAAATTCTTTAAGTACACCAGCTTGGATAATGGATTTTTACCTCTCCCTTTTAAGCATAAACAAGAAATAGAAATACTACCTCATGCATCTTATCCATTTAGAATCACATATACTTTACGTGCTCATTCCTAAGTTTTCTAAGTATGCAGCAATGTAGTAAATGCTCTTTGAATTACTGAGTACTTGGTTTCTCATTGCCTGCATTATCTACTTAATTAACTAGTTGTGTCCCTTACCTCGTTATTAACTCATTATCAACTTTTTTTTTTTTCCTTTTGTGGCAACAAAGGCAATTGCATTGAAAACTTAAGAAGCATCCAGAGGATTTTTGTCCCCTCATGAAGGCATGATTTGTCTTTGTAAACTGCAGGTATCAAAGCAGCTTTTCTATTCTGTTTGGACACACCATGTAGTAACATGGGGATGAGAGGCAGCTGTGCTTCAGACCACATGAAGTAATTTGCAGACACATTTTAATTGCCTTTTAGAGAGCATGAAGGAGTTCCAAATAGTCTAATGAGTTCCAGTAAACACCTGGGAAATGCTTGTAGACCACCACGTAAAACTGAAATTAAGAAGGAAATAAAGCACAAATCTAGCACATATAGTCTAATGGAGGTTAGAAGAAAAATATATTTTCTTAAGTACTCCACATTCTCTAAGACAAAAATGAATTAAAAAACAAACCGTCCTATATCTTCCTACCAAAAAATGTTAAAAAGACAAATTTCAGCACATGGTTTTTGTGGAACAATTAATATAAGAGCGTTAGGAGCAGAGTTTTGTTTGAGGTTGCATTATACTTTCAATGTATAAGTGTATTTTTAATAATTATGTTGTAACTCAGCAAAGTAATTACAGTCATACTTAACATCCAGTATATGAGACTGCACCCACTTCAGTCAGAGGTGTTCTTTTACTCCCTTGGATCTTAACAGTAGCAGCAGGATCTCATTGCAAAGATCCTGCAAATGATTTGACATTAATTATGTTATTTGTGCCTAAATGTAAATGTAAATGTAAATGTATTTTTTGTTGGAATTGTGAGTTGCAGACCCCTGGTGGCAGTGAATTTGTTGTTTATATTTAACAGTTTAATGAAAGTATTACACGAATCCCACAGTGTAGTTGACCCTTGAGGAACACAAGTTATTTACCCTCACTATGCTTCAGCTCTCCAAAATAAACCTTATCACCCCTATCAAGAATGCCATGAGATTTTGAATGTGCAAAACCAACAGCTTTTTCAAAGGAGATTGCTCAGACTAAATGTTCAGAAATTTAGAAAAATTATTCCAAAACCAGTACAATTGCAAGCCCTATAGAAGGTAGACATTGTGGACAATGTTTTGTGGTGGCTTGTTTTTCAAAATCTATACTGGGAAGAATTGCAGAAGGAAATATTTCTAAAAATTCTTTTGGGGGGCCTTAAAAAACACCTAACTAAGTGCCTTTTTGCCTTCAAGAAATCCAGCAAGTTAATGGAAGTTATATAAGTTGTACGTTAAATATACAGTGGAAGAATATCAATTTGACAAGAAAAAGTGTATGTTTGACATTTTGCATTTCACCATTGAACTTGCAAGACTGATTTGTGGCATGCAATAATGTTGTCTTAGGCCTCTTTGGAAATGTTATAGTTCTCAAATGATGAGAATGCTGAATGTTTGGCTTTATAGAGAAAGGAATGAAACTTTGCTGCTTGAATGGCATGAATGAAATGACAGTTCATCTCTAGAATAAGACATTGTGCTGTGAGGCTGCTGTATCATTACTTCCTTAGCAATGAAGAATTCCATTAAAAATCATCTCTATTGCACGCTTTGTCGTAACATATATTCTTCCTTGCTGGCAAGGGCAAAACTGTTTAGGGTAGATGAGCTGAAGGAAAGACTTTAATAGGTACGATGCGTGCTGTTGCTTAGAAGGGAGACTAAACTGAGAGAGAAAATGTAGAATATCCATTCCTCTCTTCTGATTAATCCTTCAGGATTAAGAGTGTCCTTTTTTTTTCAGATGAAGTTCAGACATGAGTAGGAGATAAATAAATCCATTTTGCATTTCTAACACAATAGAGGCAGACTTCAGAAAAAAATCCCAAATATTTCCCTACCATTTACAAATTATACAGTGTCTTAATCTAGATTTTTTTTTCTGGAACTATGTAAGTTTTCTCCTCTTGTACAAGGACTAATGGGGTACAAGAGATGGCATCAAGGAAGCAATAAGATAGGACTGTAGTAGCATTATGACAGTCAGCATGTTACAGAATTGGCAGCATAGTGTAAATGGCTGCCAAATAAAGTCACAGGGTAATCGAAAAGTCTCAGGATGGCATGGCAGCATGTGGTGACATGAGGGCTGAATTGAGAACATTACATATTGACTACTGAGAAGTCACTCTCATTAAAATTACTATTAAAACAGCAACAAACACTGCAATATGGTGAATAATCCCTTATGAAACCATAGAAACAGAAGGTGAGCCTCTACACATCAGGTATCAATACTTCCAATAAAACTTAGAAGAGCCTAGCAAGAACATGTATTTCTTTCAGAGATAAAATGCCACGTCCTCTTTTGCATATGAAAAAGGTCCCTGCATTTAAAAATGAGCAATGCTTTTTATTTTTGTGGAAACAGAAAAAGATCTTTATTGACTGCTGGAGATGATTAAAAGTGTAGGAGCCCTGCATTCATACAAAGGTATTTAAGAACAAGATTTTTTCCAATTATAATCAGCTCAGAGAATCATTGTGGAAAAAAGTTGTTTTCAAATGCTGTTTTATTGAAAACTCAATGTTTTATACTGAGTAATTATTTTGTGAAATTTTGAAAGGGAACAATTAGTCTGAATCATTTAAATACCATTTAATTTCAGTGTTAAAACATATTATTTTGATTGTAATATTTTATTATATTTTGTTTCATTTGCTAATATAATTCTTTATTTAATATATCCTATTTTATATTATAATACTTCCAAGTTATTTCAGCTCCACATTTGAATCCTTTGATAAAGTGGATTTAAATCTGATTTTTTAACGTGTTTGCAAAAAATACTGTCGATGACTTAATCATAAAATCCACACTGAGCAGTATGGGAGTTGCAAATAACAGAGTAACATAGTAATAAAGATCTGCCCGAGAACATTACAAGACCTTCAAGTTAAGGCTTTGTAAGCATGTTCCGGGTACCTTAGAAACAGTAAACATTGCTAGAAATAATAATAACCAGGGTAAACATTTTTATACTCGTTCTATCCACATCCACCTCAGTTTCATTTTCCTTTCATTTTTATCTACTTATTTTGTCTGGGTTTTTTTCTACTCTCCTTCCTTCCTTCTCTGTACTTTGAAAATATTCTAGTGTATGAAGAATGTTCTCTCTGTTCTTGTTTAAGAATTGAGGAACTGTTATGAAAGATTCTTCTCTTTCATCCATACATATCTTTTGTTTACCCCTTCCTTCTTCTCTGGCATCTCTGAACATCTTTCACTGTCTTTCCTCTAGATTTTGTAAAGCATCAGCACACTTTGCTCCAACCATATCTCTCTGTATCTTCAAGAATTTTCACCCTTTTGCTCTTACATACTTTTAAAAGGGCTGTGAAAACATTAAAGATCAATAAAACCATTATGCAAAATTTCATTATAACATTATTCTAATTCCAAAGATAAAGAAACCCTAGTTTCCTGCATAAGGAAACTGAAGCAGGCTGAGATTAAATTTGTTTTAAAAGTGCTATTACTTTGACGTAGTCCATAAGAGATTTTTGTATGACTTTAAAAAATCTTTAAAACTTACTTATCCTACTGATTTGTGTTAGAGGTGTGCCTAATCATCAGCTCTGGGAACTGTGCTTTCACTTCTCATCTTTCACAATCAAAATATGCTTTTGAAGAACTGGTCTGAAATAGTGTACCCCTTGTGAATAAAAACTGTTCCATGTGTGCCAAGGTACATATCTTCATAGGTTTTATTTTCATTGTGCACTTCTGGACGATTCTTGAGAAGAAGAATATGCCTTACTTGCACAGGCTTGCTCACCATCTCGTGAAGACAAAGGGTCTGGCCCCAGGGTAATCTAGAGATTCTGCAGAAACCCAGATCTACAGGATTCATAGCAAGGGGTGGTAAATCCATAGGGATAGGGTGGTTAACTTTTGATTTCAAAGACAAACCTTACCACTTGTAAGTACTTGAGACAGGCAGTTTTGTGAGGTAGCTAGACTCTGCTTGATTGAGAGAATACTTTTCTATTAAAGGAGGAACTGATAAAAGGAAAATTCACCATTCTGATGAAATGGTGAATGCCTCATAAAACCTTAAATAAGGCAAGTAAGCAACAACCAAGCAAAAAGCTTAAAGATATTATATACTACTTTACCAAAATGTATAGCGGTAAAGGATTTGTAGCATGAGGGTCTTGCGAGTATTAATCTCATAGTGGGGTGTAGAAAGTGGGCAAATAGATGGAAAAATGTAAGAAAAAGTAATAGCCTGGTTTTATTCTAGGTAATAATCTAGATAGTTGCTAGTGAAGGGTGCACAAGACTGAGGGTGGGGGAAGAGGTGTTAAACCATGCAATAGTGAAGTTTAGGTTGATCTAGACACAGCATACTCTCTATATGCATCCCCCAATAGGAAAGAAATACTTGATATGTAACACTGCATAATTCCCAATTGTTACAACACAGTCCAGAGGTTTGTATACCTCCAAAGAGAGTACAGGAAAAGCACCTGTTAGAATCAAAATTATATAATACTTTACAAATTTTTGTTAGTAATAAAATTTCTGATTGTGGTAAACTGACAAAAATCTGCATTACTTGTAATGAACATGCCTTGCTTTTCAGTTTGCGTCTTTATTGTGGTCTACCAAAAAAAAATATTAAAGAAATGTTGTAGGGAAGAGAAAAAAAAGATTTGTCCTGCTTTGTTAAGCCATGTTCTCTATTTGGCTTCCCTCTGGCTAGAATGGACTGTTCTTTCCAACATTAAAGTCTGGAGTCAAAGAGGATCCCATGTTCGTAGTTAAAGATAGAGGAACTGAGTGAACGGAGTGAATGACTGCCCAGGGCTTCAGTGAAAAGGTGACAGTTTGGCAAATGCTTAGTGGGGACGGCGTGGACAAAGGTAGAAAATGAAGCAGAAGCCATCTGATTTTCTTTACCACGGAATACACAAAGTGGTGTAAGTGATGACCATGTTTGCTGGCCTTTGCCTGTTCATACCTTCTGTCGCTCTGTTTATATTTTTGAGTAATGACTAAATAATACTTTTCCCTAAAGATCTGTGTCACTGCAAACTTGTCACGGACTCCTGGAAGGAAATCCTCATGCATGCCAAACCCCAACTGGAACCTGTTGTCACAGACATGGTAGGGAATTTCTATGGATGCCAAAAACCCACATGAGACACTGTCATTAGCGTGACTAGGAACCAGACAGGTGTATTCCTGCACTGGACAGTGCTTGGATTACACAGACCTCTGCTGAGCACAGTAAATGAAGCCAAGTATCAGTCTTACACTAAAATGGGACCAGAGAGAGAGGTGCTGTTTAGAGAGAAGCTGCTGTTAGACAATCAGTCTGAATTAGGAAAAAGACAGAAATATGAATTAGTAATCATTCATCATCTTTAGTAAAGAGTTCAATCATCTGCCTTAAAAAAAGTAAGACATTTTCCTATTAACAGCCACTTTTATCACAAACATACATAATATTTATAACAGTATTTTAGGATGTGAACCCTCTTCCTCTACATTTTTTTTTAAATGTACTGTAATTCAGAAAAACAAAGTAAATATTACTAAATGCTTTTATTGAGAGCAGAGTAAATGTAGAATAAATGCTTAGAGATGTTTCATATTTTTATTGCAAGGACTGCATTTTACCTCTACATGAAATGTTAAAAGCTGTAGTACAAGTACAGCTGAACCACAAAGCAAGGTGAATTTTATTTTAATCAAGGTAGCAAATTTGAGCTTTCTAAATTACACAGATAATACTGTAAAAAGTTTGTGAAAATGGGCCACTGTCATGTTTGAATTACAGTCAGACCTCTTCTGCTGGCCTTCCACCCTCAGACTTTTGGAATGTATCATCAAGAATTTACAAATAATTAAGCCAACCCAAAATATAGTCTTACATTGTCCAGAACATGAGCCTTGTACTCGTATGGTCTTTCTTATTTGTATAAAATAAGCTGTCCACATACAGTCCTCTACCCACCATTGATTACCTAATTACACAATCACTCCATCAGTAAATCAGCACAACATCTGTGACCCTACATGTCACTGCAGTAGCCCCCTCTGATTCCCCAGGAGCTTTGCCGAGGCGGTTCTGCTGACATAATATATTCATTATCCATTAGATTTGGCACACGCTCTGCAGTGCTCAATTACAATACAATCGAGCGGAGGGCCTGGTGTCAGCCGATGTAATGACTTTCTGATTATCTGTCTTTAAATGATGAATTAAATGAAAATGTACTATTCAAACAAAATGTAAGATTGCTAAAGATGCTAAATGAAAATTTTACGTATACACTTTATGGAAAGAGGAATGAGGTTAGAGGGTAAGGGTTTGCCTCACTTTCAAAAATAAAAAGGTAGAAATCTTTTCTTAAACCATGGTAAAACCATCTGGCGGAATGATGCTGCCTTCAAAGTTGTGGTCTTGTGCCTATACATTTTCTGACCATCTCAGATGTATTCAGTCTCCCAATAATTAATTAGAAGGATTTAAATTTCAATTATTTCTTCAATTATTTTCGTATTTTCTTTGTTTTGTTGGAGAGACTTAGTTGCTTGAGTTAACTCTGTGTGTAATAACATTTCTTTAGACTAAAGTTGATTACAATAGAGAGCTGTAAAACTGAGTCACTTCCAACTTAATTTATTTTTACATTTTATGAATTATGGGGAAAAAATGTTCTACATATTTTCACTGTAAAATACATTTCTATGTGGAACTGTCTATTTTATAGCCTATTGTTCTGAGGTGTTTGAGAGCAACAGTCCTGGCCTCCATCTTATCTTCAGATAAGAAGATAAAAGATGTTCATGTTGTACAATACCAATCTGTAAAACCTTAGAGAATGAATGATGTAGATCACCGATAGATGTGGTTTCTTACATAATTTCTTAAAATCACAACTTTAAACAACGTGTAACCAAGTCTCAAAGAGTAGGCTATTATCTCATGGAGGAAACACAACATATCAGTAGGGGGATTAATATTTTAACTGAACAGTATCTTTCTGAGTAGACTAAAAGAAAATGAGGTATTTCAGTATATGCCAGGATTATAAATAGATGGGAGATTCATAAGCGTTTTGCTGTTCAAATAATTCTGAAGCAGATGTTTGATGGTACAGTCATTTCTGTCTCTGTTTACATCTTCAGATATTTTAGTTATAATTGAAAATCCTATAAAGCCACATGTTGGACCACTCTTTGAATCTTACTTAGATTATAGCTTCCCATTTTACACCCTTACGTTGAGTATTTCATGATTTTTAGTGGTGAACAGCTGTTATGGGAAATGTACCTCTGTCTTTTCAACCACACCGTGACAAGTTGCAGGGCTAATTTTTTATCAGAATACTATCATGAAACATATTTAAGACTTTTACAATGCAACCAGTTATGTTTGTCAGCATCCTAATATCTCCATTCTAATACGACTTCTAATACAAAATTATTTTGACCTGACACACTGTGGACAAATGAATTTCGCTGCTTATAAACCTTGTGTGCATATTCTAATTATACATTGCATGAGTAATAAATACAATGGCAATACAGAAGTCTATACTGAATGAAAATAAAGGCAGGCAGGCTCTGGAATTTGTAAAAATGTCCAGTTCAGTTATAAAACTTGATGCTCTGCAGCAGCTGAAATAAATTTGTTTTTACAAATATTCTCCTATTTGAGGAGCTTGAGGAAAGCAATCAAAATAAATGTGAGTACCTCACTGGTGCTTCATGATTTATGGGAAATTTATGATTAAACTTCAGACAGAAATTAATCTGAGTTGAAAGTGTCATCTGTAAATGAAAAACTACACAAAGAATTTGTTGCACTCAGGTGTGTATTTGGGGTTGACTCAGCCCTTTCTAGAAGCAGGAACACTGAAACAATTTGTAGCTCCTTAAGAACTTTGGAAAATTCTATATTGCCCAAGTCCCAGGATCTCATCTTGAGTAGATATTTAATAATAAGCTTTCTGATAAAAACCAGAGAAATATGCCATCATAACATGAGATAGAGAGATGCTTTCAACAGAGAGAGAGATTCTGCCGTTACAAATACATTAGATTAATCTAAACCAAGGGGCAAAGTTCCTCTCACGAATCCAGATGGATCATAAAACCTCATGAAAGGGAACGATGGAATCTATTAAATAAGAGGAGACATGCTGGTGAAATAATGTTAACAAATACATTACTATTGTTCATACGGTTCATACAATTTTAATCATCATCATAGGATGTTCTATTCCCCTTTTATTTTAGCTTTTTAAAATCAAGGACTGGTTTTTTTAGAAGTCAGTAAATTCTTTCATTTGAATTATTTTGTCAGATGGCAAAAAAAAAGTCTGAATTTACTCTGAATAATAAAGATATTTTCATCAAATTTAGTTATAGTCCTGTCTCCCACTCTGAAAAATAAAATAAAAAATTCCCATCATTTAATATCATCACTTAGCTGTAGAACCAAAAACATATGAAAAGTGGCAATGTCTGACAAGTAATTCTTGGTTTCTTTGTTTAATTTACTCCACGCTTTCCTCACTGGGTATAATCCTCCACAGCTCTGAAGATTTGTAGTATCAGGTAACAAAGCTGGGATAATGCAGCAGAGTGCAAGCCCTAGGCTGTTCCTTCCATAGAGGAGAGAGATGACCTCTGGAAGAATAATGCACTTCCGTGCTGCTCCACTGGATTTACTCCTGTTTGTGCTTGTTAGCGTTAGAAAGCAAGGAGAAAAAAAAAAAAAGTGTGAGGAAACACAAATAAAGGTAAATGTTTGGAAATATTGTAGTTATTTTATGACTTTTGTATTAGATTAGAAAATTTGCAAGTTTACAAATTAATTGGTAGAAATATGCATACTAACTAATTTTAAATTGATATTGGAGGATAAATATAGTATCCTACTGTTTCTTCTGTAAATCAGGTGCTGATCTTCTGTGAAATAACTCTAGAGAATCTCATGAACAACATATGGTTAGTATTTACTAGTATTTTAATGTTAGAGAGTTAGAGAGAACACATGTGACAATTTTGTTATTCCGAGTGATTTCTTTCCTCACTTTTGCTTTCTTCCTTTCTGTTTCATACTAGAGCTTTTCCTCACTGGGACAAGGTGCTCTCCCAGGATGCCAGCCCCCCTGATGCACACTCTCTGTGCCAACATACATCCAGTGATACTTTTGATAGATAAATTTCATGGAGTGAAATTATGAAATGTGTACGTGCTAATTTCACTGTAAACCCCAAGGGGTTTGGCAGCTGTGGGGAATTAATGGAGTGCAGCCTGAGGCAATACTTTTCTGCTTTCTAAGTCCTGACACTATACCCACAAAAGAGCTCAAGATGGCGCCTTTGTTTTAATGGAAGGCATCTAATGCCTGGGTTTATTCTAGCCTGGGATACAACTCCCTTTGGGTTTTGAATTACCTCAAGTGATTTACAGCTCGTACTGAAAGGCTCCATTATATTCCCAGGCTTTGTTAGTGGCATAGGCTGAATGATTTAAGGTGGTGGTTATCAGAGGTTATTGTGTTGTCTGGATAACATGAGGAGCTTCCTGCTTGTGTTTCCCACTCATGTAGTTTTCCCAACCTTTTATGTGCAGGGCATATAGACTTAGCTTTCTAGGAAGAAAAAACAACAAGAACACCATTGTGGCAACAAAGTAGAAATGACACTAATCTTTCAGTGTTCAGTTGTTATTTCCCTCCATTTTGTTTAATTATACACATGTAGAAATGTACTGCATATATATATATATATATATATATATGTTTTCATCACCTCATTACCACCTTCTAACATCTAATATGCAATGCTGTGCAGACAGCCTGAGGAGCATAGTCTTCAAGGACAGTCTGCAAAGCTTAAGACATGTGCTTTCCATTATATTAGCTACAGCTGCTCAAAGATGCTGGGGTCTAAAACATGTTTTTAGTCTCCTATGAGTAATTGGAACATATACTTATCCATTTCAGTTATATTAGGCATCATCTACCAGCCCTATTATTCTGCTTGCTAGTGATACAAGAATATTTATGCAAGTAAAAGCTGCAACTCTAAAGCCTTTCACTGATCTTTGATAAAATAGTGATGTGCACATTAGTGATCTACATGTGTGGGCATATTTTAGACATCCAGAAAAATGCACAGGTGCTTACTAAAGGAGTTGTAATTTTCTACTAAAATATATACTGATAATGTTGGAAAGAAACAGGGTTTTAATTACAAAACTTATATTGCTACTAATTGGAAATACAGTTGCAATTTTCTTAATAAAAATAACATTTTAATCTCAAGCCTCTTACAGCAGTGATCAGTAATTTAAATACTCAACAACTGGAAGGCCAATTTTTTTGCAAGCTATGTTTTTTTCTGTATGTATGTGCATTGTTAATAGCTGCTCTCAGCAATCATCACTTTTCAAAGCCAGGTTTAAAATATTGTGCTAGTGAGTCTAACCTCTGCTCTCATCTTCATGTTTGATCACTGGTTTGCCTCAGATAAATGACAAAGAGAAGTGGGCCAGGTGAAGTCTTCTGGTTTCAGTTATAATCTTTTAATAACAATGCCTTATAATTTGATAAACACATAAAGCACAACATGTCTCAGTAGCTTACAAAATAAAGTTGGCTCTTTTTTCAAAGTAGCAGAGATTCCAGCCACTCTCACTTGGTTGTTAGGTTTTGATTGACAATGATTTTCCTCCAGTTTTCCCCTGCTTCAAAATATCATGGGACGGATATTATGCATTCCCAACCTGTCAGCTTTGGCTGCCTTACAGAGTGTTCAATTACGCTCTAATCGAATAGCTGCCCAATGTAGGCCACATAATGACTTCCTGATTATCTGACTTTAAATGATAAATGAAATGAATATGTAACATTCTTTTCAAATACAGGATAGTTACTGAGCCAAATGAAAACTGATTTTGTGCCCTTTTGTCTTAAAAAAAAATATATTTTGTTGTAATTCCGTTCAACATTTGTTCTGTTGCTTGTTTTGCCTTCATTAAGATAAACACAGAATGAGTTATCTAGGAATACCTTAGTCTTCATTTTTGTTTTCAAACAGATGCTGAAGGTGTTAAACAGTGTTTAGATTGTTCTCCTTCCTCTCTTTACATTGACTTGTTGTAAAAAGCAAGGTCAGATTTATATGATCAGTTCCTATCAGGAAAATTTCAATACATGCTGGCATGCTGGCACTGCTACAAGTCTGTTTTGAGTAATGTATTATACAGACAACATTAAGGTCTGAATAAATTATTTAGCAGTGATAGTTTGTTAGATAGCGGCTAGATGTTTTTCATTTCCAGTCTGTGGTATTAGTACTAAGCAACCAATACGGCATTTGAAATCAAATAAACCTATACCACCTCACTGGGATAGCATACATTCATTATGCCAAAGTCAGAGCAGAGTCTATCATGATTTTTCAAAGGTGTGTCAGGGAGATTCTCCAACCTCTTTACCCAGCAGCCTATGATGGGCATTTTTCTGAAGCACTTCTGTTTAATTTTAGATATGATTGTTTGTGCCAAAATGATTTGTGAAAGTTGCCTTATTATAAAGGCTTAAATTAAAGTAGCACCTGTTTTTTTGACACATTAGCCTGATACTTGTGGCTTTGAAACCACTAGGAATATCATGTGATATAACAGATAAAAAAAAAATACTTGTGGTGAGATTTAGCTCATTTTGAATGTTGTTAATAGGCTGAAGCACTGTCAGTCTGGGACCAGCTCCTCCATGAAAGATGTACTTCTACCCCATTCTGAGCAACCCATCCCTGAACCCAGTTAGTTCCTGAACTACATTCTTTCTGATTTTCAGCCTAATGTGAGGATACAATAGCCATGTAAAATTCTCCAACTTGGCTGCGGAACTGTCTTTCCAGTATTTTATTTTTACCGTTATTGTTCTTCTTATTCAGCAGATCATGGCTAGGAGTAGGATCTCAAGGTCCACCTAATTATTTATTTAAAATGCTCTAGTGATTGAAATATTTAAGAGAAACGTCCCCTGTTCATAGGGCAGCATTTTGGGAATAACCACCTCCCATCAGAACTAAATCCCTTTCATTGAAGATGTTGATAAAAATTGTGTAATGGGCAGATTGACGATGATCCAGTCATGAATGTATGTTGAGACACATCATGTCCCGCTATGTCCGATCAGGTGACAGAGGAAGGTTGCCACACACACATTCCCCACCCCCTATTTTAATACCAGGTGCCAGGCATGAATAATCAGGTTGACCTGATCAGCAGATCATTTCTGCAAACCAGCAGGTCTACTTTTGAAATCTCTCCTATATGTTTATGCTGTGACCCCAAGAACTGGCACCCAAATTTGCATTTCACCAGTTTGCATTTCAGTAGGTAGTGGATGCATTTTGCGTGCTTTAAAATATTAAAACATAGTTTTTGCACTATTGCATCTTCATATCATGAGAGGAGCTCTGACTTGAGGAGAAATGCATTCTGAGAGGGAAAAGGTTGGTGACCATTTCTACAGTGCTTTTAAAAGTAGGTAAGAGTGAGCCAGAAGAATATGGTCAGCAGACAAAATAGCACTAAGGAGACATTTCACAGAGCAGGCCAAGAGTCTACAGATGTTGGCAAGAGCTTCAAGTCAACGACCTACCAATAAGAGATGATAGCCCAGCTCAGCTTAACTTGAAGTACCAAAAGTGCCTTCCTGTGTTGTACAGCCCCATCAGAGTGTGCTTAAAGTTAATGTAGCTTTAGACTCAGCTGTATTCCCATAATTTTTGACGAGTTATTCTCTCAATTCTGCTTTTAGTGGCTAGTAATATGTTTTACCAAATTTGAGAATTGAATTACCTAAAGAAAACTGTTTTAAAGGTTTGAAAACAAGGTATTCTTGTGGTTTAGCAGATTGTGATTCAGGAGATCAAAACTCTTGTTGAAATTTTTTTCTCCTGTGTCACAAAGAGAGTGATTTGAAAGGAACTAAAGTAATTTTTTAGGTATTAAATAACATCTATTTTGAAATTCAATAAAATATTTCCATATTCTGGAGAGACGTGGGGTTTCTAATTAAACATCTTGGGTCTACATTGTAACAGTCTTTCTAACTACTATCTCACAGTTGGAACACACAACAAAAGTAAAACTAAGAGTACCTGAACTCTTACACAGTTAAAGTACTTTCAGTTGCCTAAGTTCTCTTGATTTTGTACTGCTGTGCTTGTGATTCTTTAAATTAGCTACAGCTGAGCTAGCTGAAGCTAATGGATAGTTGCTGTGAGCATGGTTATTTCCTTAGTAGAGCTGAAGCGAGACGGAGGATATTTCTATTTTCTGTTTAGGTAAGGTAGTATTTATACATAGAACAAACAACTTTAATTAAAAGTGTCTCCTTCTTATTATTTTCTTTTTTCTCCCACTTTTTTTTTTTTGGCTGCAATAATTGTTATGAGACTAAACTGAGGTAATGACAGTGTATGTCTGGACTGCTGCAATGACGATTCTTACAGTTATTATGCAGGCTGGCTAGTTCACTGATCCTAACACTCTGCACTTCAGTACAATTAACTACCTGAATATTTGCCCTGTCATTTTTTTTATTTATTTATTGTTGGGTTTTTTAAATTATTTTTAACAGATAAAATGCATTTCTATATAGCTGCTGTATTAATTTTAGCAGGGCTTGAGCTGCCTACTTAGAAGTGATGTCTGTATGTCACAGTAATGCAGACACACTTCTCTTACTCTCTGGAATTCAGTAAAGAAGAAAGAAATATTTTCTCTGTGGTTTAAAAGGTATTTTGAAAAACCTAAATAAAAAAAATTAAGAAGGGGGAAAGCTAATTCAGTTTGTTGTTAGATGTTCTCTTGTAAAAACTTTTTCACTGAGAGCATTCTCAAAGCAAGAAAGACAATAAATACAGTTCTGAGAAATATATTAAACAGACGAGGGGAAGAGGAAATCAATCCGAAATGCATTCTGTCTTATTTCAAAAGTTGCTGTGGGAAGAATGTGCCAATATATTTTGCTATGCTTTATGCCCCTCTACTCCGCTCTTGTGAGGCCCTACCTGGAGTACCGCGTCCAGTTCTGGAGCCCCCAACATAAGAAAGACATGGACCAGTTAGAACAAGTCCAGAGAAGGGCCACCAGGATGATCCGAGGGCTGGAGCACCTCTCCTATGAAGACAGGCTGAAAGAGTTGGGGCTGTTCAGCCTAAAAAAGAGAAGACTCCGCGGAGATCTTATAGCTGCCTTCCAATACCTGAAGGGGGCCTACAGGAAAGCTTGGGAGGGACTTTTCATAAGGGCAACTAATGACAAGGGGAAATGGGTTTAAACTGAAAGAGGGGAGGTTTAGATTAGATATTAGGAAGAAGTTTTTCACTGTGAGGGTGGTGAGACACTGGAACAGGTTGCCCAAGGAAGTTGTAGATGCCCCCTCCCTGGAAGTGTTTAAGGCCAGGCTGGATGAGGCTTTGAGCAACCTGGTCTAGTGGAAGGTGTCCCTGCTGATGGCAGGGGGATTGGAACTAGATGATCTTTAAGGTCCCTTCCAATCCAAACCATTCTATGATTCTATGATGTATACCTTTGTTGCAGTTGTTATCCCGCAACGTCCCGTCCGGTCGAGGAGGCACAGAGACAAACTCTCACCCCGTCTCTGGGCCAATGAGCACTGACACCAATATGAGGATGCTGCAAATGGCGTTTAATGATGTGCGACACAGTACTATATGGTGTGGGTTCACTACGTCACTTCCGCCTGCTTACATCACAGGCTAAATGCTATTGGCTACTAGGAGAGAGAGGGGGGTGTCTTACCTTTCCGTACAGCACGATATCTTCCGGTCGCCAGACCCTATCTTACTACAACCTTTGCCCCTCTTTCACTTTCTTTCCTCCCCATTTCTCTACACTGTCAACAAAGAGAAAAAATGATGGGCTGAGGGGCACTTTTAGAGGGGTCTGAGCACTGAGGAGGGCTTCTTAGTAAAGACTAGTCGCTGCATATTAACAGTGAACTCCGCCAGAAAAGGAAAATAGCAAACAGAAAGGCAGGAGTGAGAAAGGCAGGAGTGAGAAAGGGTGTAGACTCTTCCTATATGGTACACATTATGTTATAAAATGTACATTTTTTGTAACTAAAGAAGACAAAGGAAAATAGTACTAAAATCTGATCCTTAAAGAAGGAAGAGGGGAAAAAAGGTGGCAGCAGAAACCTTTGTTAAGAAATACCTATAACACTCTCTTTTCCCAGCCTTCTGTTACACTTCTGCAGTATGAAAGCTTGTAGATAGTCCAGGAGTGTATTACCCTGATTAATTATTTTAATGTTTTACTGGACCTTAGAAAGGGAATGGTTTGTACATCATCCTCACTTACAAGTCTAGCATGAACACAAAAACACAGAGAAATTTTTCTGAAGCTGTACTTTGATGGGTATACATGATTGATATGTGCTTTAATGACGTTAATCAGCTAGGCAATTTGAGATATAGTTTTCATTTTTGAAACCTGATTGTGAAACAAGCATAGTTGGTGCAGACAGAACAGAATAGAAAAATCTGTAAAGGGAAAGATGACCTGTTGCTAATTTCCCAGAATGAGGGTATGTTGCTCCTTGGTTATCAAGAGAGATCAGAGAGGAATATTATTTTAAGAATTATATTTGCGCTTTTATTGACTCTCTCTGAATTCTGATGAGTTAGACGAAATATATAACTTACTGTTGTGTCTACAGGTAGGATTCATTAGTGTTGCTGGGGGGTATGTAACATAGTGACTGATAGAGTTGTGTTGGTGAGTTGTGCATTTTTAATTCTGTCAAGATTGTTTCCTCCCAGAGTCAATTGCTCCCTGGAAAATCCAGGTACAAGCAGGAGCTCTGTGAGCTCACACCAGCACTCCCTGAGGGCTAGGAATTGGCGTGCAGCAGTTTTTCCAGCAGTTAGCAATTGGTTAGTTTTTCATGTTTTTTTCTAGTATTGGTTAATATGTAGCAACATGAAATTAATTATTAGCATTTATGTGGTTGGTACACGAAGTCCAGTGCATTTTGAGGGATGTAAATTGTCTTGGCAGGGTTCAGCAGGAGACATGCATTAGTCAGTGGGAGGCAATGCAGCATATGAAATAATGGTCTCTAAGCCACTTTGAGAAATTTTTGAGGAATTTACTCTTGAGAAAGGGAAAAAAAAAATCATGTCGCTGAGTCTTGATGAATATGGTAGTTCTAAGTTTTTTGATTGTTTTTTAAAAGAACTCTTAATAAATAAATAATAACAAATTTCTAAATATGCAACCTAGTGCTGGTTTTGGGGGGACAATACCGATGGTGTTGCTATTATTATAACCAATACCAATATTAAGTAAAGTATTTTTCCCATCATACATAGCAACATTCGTGGAGTTGTGAAGCTGAACTTGATTGAAAAACTCTAGGGTTTTAAAATACAGAAAGCCTCAAAATCTGTTTATATAGTTATCAAGTTAGCACCAACTATCTGAAAACTGCAGGTGTAGTATAAAAGAAAAAAGGCGCAATCCACTGAGACAAAATCCAATGGTAACCGAATGGAAACTCACTTTTCTTGCCCCTGTGGGGGTCCCCTCCACAGGCTGCAGGGCAAGGCCTGCTGCTGCTGCTGCACCTGCGGTGCCTCCTCCCTCCTTCTCCTCAGGCCTTCCCTTTCCCAGGGCTGGTTCTCACACTGTTCCCCTCGCTGCCAGGTAGTGTTTTGTTCTTTCTTGGACACGTTTTTGCAGAGGCTCCCCCAGCCTGGCTGATGGGCTCAGCTGGGTCCTGTGGTGGGGCCAGCTGGAAACAGCCCCTCCTCACAGAGGTGTCAGCAGGGCCTGGGCACCGGCACCCTGCACAGTTCCTGTGGGGTGCACAGCGGGTGTCACCTGGGATGAGGCTGAGGAGGTAAAACCAGCATAAACTGAGAGAGCAATTAGATAGAGAAGAGGAAATTAAAACTATACTGGAAGCAGTAGTAGCAAGTTGATTAAGATCGTGTTTTGCTCTAGTACTTCTGTCCCTGGTGCAAAGCATACCAGTGTAGGTGACATTTGCTGGTATAAAAAAATGATCTTGTCCTTCCAGCTTACAGGAAAGCTGGATGACTTTGAGAGCAGCAGTAACCAACATGGAATTTAAATCCAGTAGTACGAAATATGGGGTAAGCAATCAAAGAATCAGAAGCTTTCTGCTGTGAGTTTGAAACTCATCAGCTGGACACACAAAATGAGGGCTGAGCGTTCGGGCTGGTCCAGGGATGACTGCCGGTGACCAGTGCAACTTGCCTGTGGGGTGGGATTGGTAAAACACTTGCTACAGACAGGGAAGTGCTAAAATGACCTTGCATTGGAGTACAGTGTTTAAAATCTGTTTTTTCATGTTAAATAAATGGGGGGGGGGGGGGGAAGGATGGGTCAGATACTGTACAATGACAATTAGGATAATGGGTAACCTGTCATGCAAATGAGTCTAAAAGGCCTTTAATAATTGGGCCTGCATGAGAAAGGATCTGAATTTATAACTACTTGTTATAAATGCATTAAGAATAAATATTGTGAAAGGGAAAATAACTATTTAACCTGAAGGAAAATGTTGGTAAAAAAACTACAAGGTACCATCTGGCCGTGATTAAACTGGGTTCTGTCCTACCTACTGGAGGATCTAGAGTTGCCTTTGAATAGTTTAATGATGGGGTCAGTGGAATTGACTTCTTATCAAGCAGAGTGGTATCAGTTTAAAAGACTGTAACAGTGGGGTAATTTCAACAGCAAAGGATTTTCTCATTTATCCAGAATTTCTTTTCCAGGCTTGTAACTGTTTCTTCAAATCTTGAGGTGTCTTTTCCTCTATAAAAGGATACATCTTAGTCAAGACATTCCACCTCCTTTTACAAAACAGAAGTGTAGCCTTGCAGTATTAAATGTGGTGGGAGATTAGTGAGTAGCATCTTTGGGAGCAGAGAGCGGCTGTAAATAATCATTACTGCCATGTGAAGCACAAAGGAGTTAAGAAAGATGAGTGAGCTGAAATATTGGCTTTTTTTTTTCCTTCAACCCTGTCAATGTCAACATTTGATATAAGATAGGAGCAGGGCTGTGAGCAAAAATTTAATGATTATAAGCAACAGCAAAATATATTTTGTGGCAGAATAATGTTGCATGTGGACTGTCTAATAATATGTTAATGGTACTGTAAGTACCAAGAATCACTAAGACTGCCACTGGGCATTATTTTTAAAGAGGAAAGTACGGCTTAAGGAAGGTTTGAAGTTTTATTGTTGCAGAAATTGTACGTGTTCTTCTTTTCTGACTGTAACTAGTGCCAGTCAGTAATTCGCTTAGCTTGTAATAAAGCACAGATATACATCTTACCACCTTTGCACTGTAATACATCAGTTATCTGTACTGAAGTCACATTGTGCTCTATGTGAAGAACCTCTTTCATAGTAAATCTTATTTTTTTTCTTTTTCTGATTGTCATTTAAAAATATGTATCCAGGAATATGTTGTTAATCAAAACGTTCTATATAATTATGATACTTTGAAATAATTTGTCCAGAAAAACACACAAGCTATGAAGTAGTTGCATGTATATAGGCTGGCATTCTTTTGATGTTCTATGCTTCATATCATTCATGAATGACTTAAAATTGTAAGAGAAGATATGACTGTTCTTCTCTGGGATATGAAAATGTCTGAGCAAGGTGGAGTTAGTACAGACATACTTTTTCTGAGAATTCTGAAATTTTTCAAACATTTGTGCTTCTTTATCCTGACTTAGTAAAGTTTAAGTGGACTCTACTGTTTCCCTCAAAACTTCTATTTTTATTTTTGGAAATGAAAATCAATTAAGGGAGGAAATGCAGCTGGAATATACATATTGAAGACTTTCTAGGCAATCCAAAGTAACTCTGCCTTGAGGACATTTCTTCAGAGAATGGGATGTCATCTCCCAGTCCTTTGTAATACATGTACTAAGAAAAAGCCAGAGTATCCAGACACACATAAAAGAACCCTGAAGATCACTGTGATTTCAAAATTTCAAGTTAGGAAGAAAAGAAGAGTTAGATCAACAAAGCCATTTGGTGTTTGTTTCCCGAACAAAGTGGTAGCAATGCGCAGGTATTTTGTACCAAGGAAGCTTGAGCTTTGGGCTGTTCAAACCTGGGCTTCATCTGCTGACTCTCAGCACCTGCCACTGAGTTTGCCCCTGGATTAAGTCAGCATTCAAACCAGCATACCCTATGTGGTTATGGGGGCTCAGAAATGAATTCTTATAACATCTCTACAGATTTTAGAGCAGGATACATGATTTAACACTGAAACATTTGCATACCTGCTCCTTTCCCCATCCCTCCCTTTTATTTATGTGATAAATGACAGATTCTCTCAGATAATATTCATGTGGTACTCCAAAATAATTCTGCAGACATGTTAAAAGGTTTTAGAGACTGTAAAACTGATTATCTCTTCTGTAGCTCTTTTCATCTTCAAAGCACTTACCAACATTAACTAATTAATCCTCAAAGCGTCCCTCTGAGTTAGATATCAGTGCCATTATACAGATGAAGGAATTGAAGCAAACACTTTGTGACTAACTCATGATCACCAAGACAGCAGGTGACAGAGATGGAATTAGAATGCACAGACCAGGTTCTCTGTTCAAACAGCCATGCTGTTCCTCTCTTGATAAACGTACATATAGGTATTGGTACCTTTACTGTGGCTGAGGTTCTGTTAAAGAAATCCTGTTAGGAATTGCTTTGATGGGAAATTTTTTTTGTAGTCAGACAAACTATTATATTTTTAAACCCCTCTTCTGCAACTTTTTCCTGAATGGTCCAGAGTGCAAGCATGAATGGGTTGCTCCAAAAACAATTTACTTTGAATACAGATATAGCTAATTTTAAAATGCTTCAGATATTTACTAAAAATAGTAAACTGCTCAGAAAATAAAACTTGCATTTCTTGGTAGTGCACTGAAAAATTTAAGTAAGAAATAACACTTACGATCTGTATCCATTCTGCTCTCTGTGGAGTAAATCCCGTAGTGGCCTAACATGTCAGATATCCCGTGCCTGCTCCTTGCTGACTTCAGATGCATTAGATGAGCTCCTCTCTGCACTCCATTACAAGGTAGCCTGATGAAGACATGAGGAAAGTTAAGAATGGGGGCACCCAAATTGTAGTGAAGTGCTACGAGAATATTTTCAAATAGGATGATGTAATTTTTTTTGCAGGTCCTCACTTGCTGTGGGATTTTTTTCCCCAGTAGAGTAAATACTTCCATGAAAAAAACTGTTTTGCTGAAAATTCTGTTCCCTAACCCCTAAAAGTTCTATTAAAACTCCATTTTTTGTGGAGCCTTGAGAAAAAACCCACTAGATACAACAGCTACGTTACACATCTAGTAGCCACATCTTTTATGATAGGGCTTAGGCAATAGTGAGGAGCAGCGGAGGTTTTCATCTATGATTTTTCACAGGTTTTCATGAATGATTCCATCAGTGATACTTAAACTGAATGAGGAGGATCACAACATGAACTGCAAGGCACCTAGTGAATGTCATGCTGAGCATAGATCAATTGACAATGAACACAAATATTACTACTACAGAAAGTGTAATTAAAGCATGCAGTAGTGATGACTGCCCAGATCTGCCTGGTAAATCCACATGGAAAATCCACACAGAAGGATTACTCCTGGTTAAAAGTAGAAGGCTCCCAATTTGCTAATTGTCAGACTCCCACACTGACTAACGCTGCTGCTACCCAGAGTAAAAATATGTTGTTTTAAGCAGAAACTACCATTTGATGTCAAACTTACTCTGTTCAGTAGAGGATATATAATGAGACTGGGAGCCTATTTTCTTTAAAATCTGGGTTTGCCTCTTGGCAAATGTCTGCTCCACAATGTGATAGACCATTTATGAGATTTTAACTAGTGTAGCAGCACAGGCAGTGTGGCCTACAGTACATGAAAAGATCTAGAAGGCTGTATGACAGGCTGCCGTATGGGTCTTTAGTATGACTGATTCTTTTGGGGGTTTTTTCCCCCTCTAAATGTTCAAATCAAAATACATAAAAATCTTCATATCTCCAGATCTGTCTCTTAGAATACAAAATGATAAACTTAAATCCTTCAATTTTGAGGTGTTAGGTGTCAAAGACTTAAAATGTTTCTTCTCCTTCCTCACATGTCTGTACAGGGTTGATTTTCTCTACTAAATTGAAAATATAGTCTCTTACTTGCATATTGTGTAACAGCAAACAATATTAAACAAATGTAAATCTCACTGAATTTAACTCTCAGAGCAGGAAAGCAATAAAGACTAGAAGGCGTTTGTTTATTTTTAGTAAGTGGTCTGAAAATGATTATGAAAGGGTAGGATTTGGAAGTTGGAATATAGCTAAGTTTATTGAAAGATAAATATTTCTTAGAGGATCACCATTTACTGACTGCAGACCTCATAATTAAAGAGCAATCAATCATGATGTTTAGGCAAGAAGCAGAAATTGAAAAACAAGCCTTGTTCCTTTAGTCTGAATGCAGTGGCCAGTTTATAAAAATACTTAGTATCATGCAACTGAACCCCCAAAAACATGAATTTACCCAGTTGCTGTAATGAAACAAACTACACACTAGAAGGCTTAAGTTTCAAAAGTCCAGAGGACTGAAGTTTCAGGTGTAGTTGAAGATTTTCCCAGCTCCTTTGGGATGTGGTTTTTAAGCATTGCTAAGGCTGATGAGCACTTGGCTTGCACATATTTGATATCCATAGGATTATTTGCTGGTTGAGGAACTGTTTGCCATGGGAACAGCTATTTAGCGATATGTGAGGAGCAAGGACAGGGACTGGCGAGCAGATGTTGGAATTGTTGGTGCTTTGACTTTAGCTCTTTCTGGTTGCCAGCTGTTGAGTGTGGTGGTTGGGGCCATAGGCAGTGCCCACCAGGGTGAGTGGGATTAATTTGCTTTTCTGTGAGTACAGAAAGCTGCTCTGAGAAGAATGGCAGGGTGTTGGCTCTGGTGCTGTCAATAAATAGTGCTCAAAGTTCAGCAGACATTCTTTAAAAAAAAATTAGGAAGTATAAAATTAATATTTAACCAGATTACTACATTTTGTCTGCTTCATTAATTTTTTATTAATTTATAAAAATGCTGTTGATGGAAATAATATTGACAGGGTGTGGTGTGTTTGGGTTGGTTTTTTTTAATATCTTCTGGTAAATGGAAACTTATCTTCCTTATGAACTCAAACCATCTAATAAGCCATATTGAGCAAATGCTCTAATAAGACAATAATTATTAGAGCATGATGCATTAAAGTTTGATGTTGTTCATAACTCAGCTTTAAAGAGATTAATAATGGAGATGTGAAGGAGAATGCCATCTTAAGTGTTTATGATTATGTTAATATTAAGACATACTGTAGGAAAGGAAATTACTTTCAGGTAGTTACCCTTTTTGTCTGTAGAGAGAGTATTCTGAAGGAAATGTTACTTCCATTTTCTTACAATAATTCTTCAGCAGTTCTGCTGAAGTGAATTTATAGGAGCACCTCTCCATGACTACAAGTCCATGAGAACTTATTATCACTGCTCTTAAAAAAAAAAAAAAAATTACAAATCCAAAGTCACTTGAGCTGCAACTCCTTGTCCCCAAATTATTGGGGAGCAACTGTAGAAATTTAATTTTCAAAATTTCACAGTTCTTCTTTCAACATCTGAAACAAATCCTAGTGCCTCAGAATTCTAACACAATTTGACCTGTGTGTTCGGATTGGCAAAACCGCTTCTAAATAAAAAGTTGCCCTTTCAAAAGGTAGAGAAAAATGCTTGGAAAACTTGGAGGTAGTGTTTAATTCTAATGACAGGGTGAACAAATGTAGTAAGGAGAAAGAAAAGCAATAATTTATTGTGGAAATGAGTAGAACATACAGCATGGTAGAGTTTTGTAAACTACTTTAACTAGTTGTGGGCCTGGCAAAACCATTCTGATTGCAGATATTTTTTCCTGTTTCTTTTTTCAATCTTAAGCAATTGGTGAGTATCTTCCTCTCTTCAAGAAGTCACTGAAACAAAAGTGGTTTTTGTAGGAAATGGGAAGTCTTTGCTGTGCCTTAGAAACTAAAACATCTCTTAAAAGTGATTTGTTGTGTCATTTTCATGCTGTAGGTAGAATAAAAATGTAGTATTCATATTTTTATAGAGTATTTCTCTCTGACTTTCTATTGTCACAGAGTATGTGTGTCTGTGCAGTCTTCCCTCAGCTTTGTTATTCTGTCTTGAATTTTTGCTCTCTGCCTCTTCTCTTCATATCTTTATAATATTTTTTGATTGGAATCTGAACCCAGTAACAGTTGAGTCGAGCTTTTAAGATCATGAAGTGAGATAGAAGTTAAGCAATAGAATTGCTCCTACTGCCAGCATACCACAAGCTTGATCAAACTTGCAAACTTTTCTGTTTTCTTCTTGCTTTTAAGTGTCTGCACACATACTGTTAATAGTCATACCTAATGTGTGAAACACACAACTGTTTATCACAGCCCAGCAGGCAGGATAGAGATATTTTAAACAGCTCTACTGTATCCTTATCTCAATAGTGCTAATATTATCGCCTGCCAAAACAGACATGATGTATTGAAGTATCTGTCACTGTTATGGGATCTCTGCATATTCCTTGAATTTAGCCTGCAGCAAGTCTGTCATCCATGGTGATCCTGATGTTGCAGCGATGTTGCAAGAAGCAGCTTAAAAATACAGTCAGAACACTGGTGCTGACTTAAAAGCAGCGTAGTCTCTACTCACCTGTGAACTGAGACATGTCCACTAAGCTAGACTGCCTGCTTTTCCACCTTCCCTACTACTGCTTATTTATATTGTGGTAGTAGTTTCCTTTCATGTTTGTAACCCTCTGTCAGATAGAGATGGGGTTCAGATCATAGCCACAAGATAGGTAGAATCATAGTTAGGGGCCAAACTCATCTAATTTTAAAATTTAACAGTAGTTAATGAAGTAGGTTCCAATTAACCAAAGTCTGTTTAGAGTTTTGGGAACTTTTTTTTTTTTTTTTAATTTTTGCTGACTGGATTAAACATGACACCATAATGTAGGAAAGGGAGTAGTCCAATGCAAAACATTTTCTGTTTTATTATCTACAATATTTACATACTGCAGTGCTTCGTTACACCACAATTGTACTGAGATCCAATCTTTGCAATGTAATGGCTTCCTGATGATCTGTCTTTAAATGATAAATCAAAAGAATATGCCCCCTTCCAGCTGCATATATGACAAAGTTTATTGCTCCCCAAACCTGCTTTTTATTCTTTGGGTGGGTAGGGAGGTGTAGAAGGAAGGTTAAAACCATCCATGTTACATTTTTTTCTAACCTGTCCTCATATGGTTCTGTTATTTGGATATATTTCCAATGTTGTTCAACCTCCCTGAAATAAATCTTCCTGAAATTCAAAGGAGGAAAGTGGCTGTATGGGGTTAATCTCAGGATTTTACAACAGAGTTTAGATCAAATCAAAACCCTTGGCTATTGGAGAACCACAGGTTCTTCTTGATCATGTAAGTCCCTCCATCACCCACTCCAGCATGGCACTTTTGAAATGCAGAAATCTGTCACTTCTGAGATAAACCCACTAATCCACCTCTCTCTGGCACATTCTCTTTTCAGTGGGCAGATTTCTTATATGGATATTTTTCTATCACTTTTGCCAGTACTACCTCTGTGTCATAAGCTGATGGCTTTAACTAGCGATTTTCTGTTTTTCAGATTCAACAGCGAAATCCAAACACCTCTCTGTGAAATGTTTTTGGAGTTTATCCCCTGCTGAAAGTCTCCTCTAAGGTAATGGTTATGAATGACAGCGGGCATATTGTAAACAAAATTTCTGAAAAATGTTTCTTGCTCATCTAAAAACCTTGTGAATTCTAGTCTGCATTATTCCTCTCAGCACCAGCAGCAGCCTCTGTCAGTCTTGCTGGTTAGATACCCACACAAGTCTTTGTTCTGGTTATTTTTAGTTAATTTTTTTAATCATAGTTCCAATTTCCATGCCATTGTCCAAATTTTGCAGATTCATATCTCCACTTGTGCTATCTTTTCCTTTTTGCAGTCATCAGATCTCAGTATCCTGCTTGAATTTTTCTCTCTGTCCTATCTGAGAATAGCTGTTCTTACTATTTTACCACATCTACTCAACTATTTAGTTTACTTCTCTATTAAGAATATTTTTGGTGTGTATTGTGTGTATAGTCATGCTAATGAGCTTGTGCATTTTATTTCTCTTAATCTAGTTCTGGTGTGGTTTGTATATATGCTTATTACTTGTGTGAGTTTCCAAAGGTTTTCCAGTATAATGGTTTCTTTTGGGTTGTCTGGTGGAATGTTTGTATGTCCAAATCCTCAGGATTGTGTCTGTGTATATACATGTAAATGCATCTGAATACACATGAATATATGCATATATAAAAATATATGCATATGTATGTATATATGTGTATATGTATATATACCTGCAACTTTTGTTACTATACTTAAGACAAACTATATATATAAGCATAAATCACTCACATTCTCTTTTGGAAAAATAGAATATTTTTCTATGTCCTATAGAGAAGGACATTTTCTATAATGTCCTATAGAAAAATAGGACATTGAGATGGCTATCAGGTCCTTGTCATCTATTGATCTGCTTCCTGGTTAATAGATCCTGATAGTTTTGTGCTTTGCAGAATAAACAACATCTATTGTATTATAGCACAGGCTGTAGTCATGGGTTTTGTAGATTTCTACTGACACTTTTGCAGCAGTCTGTTTCCCTCTTTTTGGACTTCCTTTAGGAGGAAGTCATATTTTTTTGGAAAATAAAAATGGGTATGTTCTTCACAGTACTTTGGTACCTTGTTGAAAATTAAAGACGTAGGGCACAATCATGAGTCTTTTCAAGTACTTGTATTGGTTACTATTACTGTATTGTTTAGATTGAGATGCAGGAAGATGGTAAATTGCTAACCATGTATTGCTGTTTTGTAGTTTACTACAAAAGGATTTACTGAGGAGGGTTTTTCTCCGTTCCTCTGCGCTACCCTAGCACTTCCCCACCGCCCCCCGCCCCCCGCCTCCCCGGTCTCTAGGTGTTTAGCAGTGTATTTTACAATATGGTTCTTTTTCACAGAAAAAAAAAAAAGATCTTGTCAGCAGATTATGGCACATATAAATTGGTGACATGGGGGGTTATATCTGTCTATAGCTTCCCTTTCCACTTTCAAGTCAGACATGTACTGAAAGACCTATTTCCGAGTTTTGAGAGTCAACATAGTAACACCTAAGAATGCTACTTCCATTATTTCACTGTTTGGGTTTTGGGAGACAAGTTTGATAGTTACAGTTGGTCACAGGATTGCTCATACATGCAAGTTAGATAGAGCTGCTGATGAAAAGTCTGCAACCTATATGGTACAGCCAGGCAAAAGGTTGTGTTAGAGGACTGAAACATTTAGAAAGTGATTATTCTGGAAAACTTACTAGTAGCCAACTTAGAGGAAATTAACCCACCTGTCAGGGAGAGCATATGGTGAGAAACATAGAATTGGACTAACTGACAATGGAAAATTATAATCCTCCTCTGTCACCTGACTTTTCATTTTGCCGTTGTATGTACCCCCATTGCCTTCCCTAATGACTGCCAGCCTCTGTGGTCCCAAAGACTCTGGAATTTGTTATGCTAATACACCATAACCCATGAGCAAGTTGTTGGATCTACTCTCTCACTTTCTTAGCAGCAACACCTGCTGCTATTATCTTTCAATAATCAGTTTCTAAGCAGGTTTCAAATATTCAGGTGCACTTCTCAGCTATGAATTCAGCTATGAATTCAGGTTTTGTGCATACATTAATTATTCAGCACTTATAATTACAGAAAAACAATTTGAAATTTAACATTTAGTATCATAGGTCATCCTATAAATTCTAATAATTATATTAATTCCTTCAAATCCGTAAATGGATTATTCAGATTGCTCAAGAGGACAAAAATTTGGAATAAATAATTTTACTAGTAGTATTTAAATAATAAATGTGTTAAAAGGAAGTGAATGCAATCCAGAGGATGTGTCCCAAACAACTGGGTTAGAACATAAAGTAGCAGTCCAAAGGGGATTTTTTTTTTTTGCATACTGAATATCGACTACATGTGTTAATACAGTTTCTCATGAGATGGTAATTACACTTCAGGAAAAAGTAAAGTAAATTTCAGCAATTTGAAGCCACATTCTCTATGTTTCTTTCTTGAGATTGAGGGAATGAAAGAGCAATAATGGTTTACGCAAAATTGTTACTTCATAACCTTACTTATGTGTGGGAATTCTTTGTTTGCATCTTTAATATCCCTAAATGTGGTCAACTCAGTTTGGAACTGATGCCTTAGTTTGAATTCCAGAGTTATTTAGGTTATTTAGTTCTGCATGTAACCTTGGAGGGCAATTTATGAAGGGATTGGGTAGATAGATTCTTTTGTCTCTAAAAGTTTCCGCTGTTTCTGTCTCACTTTGCCACCTTGTATAATGCATAAAAGAACACTTCAAAGTTGCATATTTATGGAATGGCTTTAAAAACTTCAAGTATATTGTTTTGGAAACTATTGTACAATAGAAGAAAATAATTTAAATACAAATGCAAATATTGAACTGTGTACATGGAGGGATTATAAACCAGGATCTTGCCAGTCATGAAGAAAAAGCAAAACTGCTGTAATGGCTGGTGTCCTGTGAAAACACTGATTGGAAAGAACTACTGAAGTAATTCTGACTTCTCAATGGCAATCAATATTTACTCATTAGTAGTGTTGGGGTTCTTTTTTTGTTTTGCGGTATTTTTTTCCAGTTACATTAAATAGACCATTTTATAATAATCTTCAGCTAACAGTACTTAGAATCTGTGGAAGCATTTTTCTTACCCCTCAAAGCTTTTTTTTTTTTTTTTTCATTTTCATTTTTTTTCTTGTATATAAGTCTTTGAGAAAATATTCTATTTCTGTTTGGCTCCTGGAAGTATACTGCCATTGGAGCAGACTATCTACTTTCAAGAAATTTTGATGAGAATACTTCACAGCCAGCTACAAATATTTATAACCTTGAAGCTGTCTTTGATCCTATATCAGCTTTCAATTACCACCTTAGTTACACTGGAAAAAAATATTTTATAATTTCCAGAATACAGCAAACTCAGGAGGATGCAGCTATTTTAAGGCTTCTATTACTAATTATAGCTAACTTATTGCCATACATTGTTGCTGGCCTTCCAGAATACTTGTTTATATAGAATTCATCAGCTAGTAGATTAATTTCCTGAAGCTTTACATGGATCATTGCACAAGTGTCGAGATAGTCACAGTACTATTCATAAGAAACTTTGGATTGCTTTGTAAATTCTATTCCTTTCTTATACAAGAGCAAGAGCAAAACTCCATTAATCCTGATCTATTTGTTTAATATTATAATGAATGTTAGATCAAATGTTGGATTTGCTCTTTATCTTTCAGGGTTGTGATATGCCTTGAAATTCTC